>NW_005372020.1:246748-248408 GCF_000412655.1 Myotis brandtii | reverse complement strand
GAAGGGCCAGTGGTCACTCCTCCTGGCCCTGCCCTGCCCTGCCCCTGGGCAGCCCCCAGAAGAGCCGGGCCTGCGAGGACAGGTTTATGGGGCGCAGCTATCTCCCTGTGGGCATCTGAGCGGGCACGACGCGCCCTCAGGCGGTGCCTGGCGAGCCCGACCCAGAGGAACCCCTCCCTGTGGCCCCGGAGGAGGAAGTGCCGCACGGACATGCTGTTGGCAGCTGCTCTCTCCTCAGCTGGACCCTGAACCACAGCCGCCCCAACACAGACGCTCTGCCCCTCTGTCCCCTGGCCCCTCAGGAAGGACACCACGGCTTTTACCCTCAGGACAAGACCCGGCCCCAGGCCTCACCGGCGATGCTTGCGAATATCTCGCTGATGCCGATGAGCACGTACTGGGGCACCTGCCACCAGATGGGCAGGTCGGCGGCGAAGTACACGACGTTGCCGATGGTCTGGTTCACGGTCCGCACCCGCACCAGGTCCAGCCGCTTGCTCTCCAGGATCCCTGCAATGACAGCGGTGACAGGTCTCGCTCCCCCGCAGCCCAAGCGCTGGAGGCGCCGCTGGTTAGGGAGGCAGGCGCCGTCCCACACGGAGGGGTGTGCGCACGCAGGGTCTACTTAATTTTTACATTATTGCATTTTTAATCCTCACCCGAGGACCTGTTTTCATTGAAGGGGGGTGGGGGGCACTGATGTGAGAGTCAGCGATCAGCTGTCTCCCTTAAGCGCCCCTACCAGGGACGGAACCCGCAACCTGGGCATGTGCCCTGACCCTGAACTGAACCCGAGGCCCTTCGGTGCCTGGGACCCGATGGGCAGCAGAATCACACACAGAGCACACGGTGCCAACTGCACGCGGACACGACCTCACGTCAATCACAGGTTTCCTCCCACACTGGCTCCGACATGTGGATGCTAACCCTGGCACCCATGTCTGGAGCCTATGAAGCACCCCCACTCGCTCCTGGGGGGGGGGAGGGAGGCTGCGGGGTCTAAACCCCTTGTGGGCACGCTGGGCAGTGAATTCCTGAAAACAGCGGGGCTGTAGGGTGGACTCAGGATACCAGCGTCTCTCCTCTCGTTATGGAGTGAGGCTGTTTTCCCGCTGAATCGTCCTCAAAGAACCATGAAGGAAAAGTGCAAATGCACTGAGTCCCAACACCCGGCCTCCTCACAGAAGACGCTGCAGCCGACCGCCCAGCAGGAAGGGCTGTGAGCAGAGTGACCAGCGGGCAGCTCCTGCATCGGGGGCGCGGGAGCCCTGGGCTCTCGTCCTTCCCTTCCTCTGTTCTAGGGGCCGGGGGGCTGGACCCTCCCTGCGGACACCATCCACCCAGGAAAGTGCACGTGGAATTCCACGTGACCGTGCAGAGGGCCCGGAGCACGCGGAGCCCCCACGGACGAGACAAGAACCCGCAGGGAGAACCACACACCGCCCTGAACCTGTGAGATGCGCTGACGTGGCCATCGGCCAGCGGCGAAGGCCGAGCACATGACGAAGAACATGCCCACGGCGATGCGCTTCAGCGAGGACGGCAGGAGGCCGTGCCGGCGCAGCACGGGGTCCACCAGCTTGTCCTTCAGCGGGATCAGCAGCAGGATGAGCACCGCGTCGAACATGGTGAGCCAGGCGGCCGGGAACTGGAGGAGGCG
>NW_005372020.1:239909-246678 GCF_000412655.1 Myotis brandtii | reverse complement strand
GTCACGGCGCCCGCGAGAGGCCCGGGGACGACCTCCCGGGAAGGCCCGTGCCGGGGGCGTTACAGGGTCCACCCTCCAGGGAAGAGGCCCAGCTCAGTCCCCGGACGGAGACCAGACCTGGTCCAGGAGGCTCTGCACTGGCGTTTCAGGGCATTGGGGGAGGAAGAACCCGGTGAGCACAGTCGTTCATGTGTCATTAACATGCGTCAACTTATGCAGTCACTGACACGACCAGCGGGCACGTCTCTAGCACAGCGAGCTGCCCCTTCGGTGTGAACGCTTTGGGCTCGCTGACCGCTACCACCTGTGGGTGTCCGCCACAGGCAGGGCCCACGTGTCCCCCGGGGCCGCCCTCAGGTCCCGCCCGCTCACCGTGTGCGTCGTGGCCGTGAGGCTCGGGATTTCCGGGATCCTCAGGTGAAGACTCTGCAGGACATACGTGGTCTGCATCTGGGGTGACAAGCGGCAGCGTTAGGGGTGCGGCCCTGCCCCCGCCCCCCTGCAGCCTCTCCCTCCGGCTTGAAAACAACGGACAAGTCTACGAGCTGATCATCCTGAACTGAGTCACCCACATGAGAAACCGGAGGAAAGGGGCCTGGACGGCAGAAGGGACCCGTTCCTGGCTGTTGCTTTAGAAAAAACATCAAAATGTTTCCATCAGCAAAAATGAGTCGGGAACTGAACAGGAGATGCCCAGACGCCAGAGACTCGAGGGAAAGACACCTGGGCCCCGGGGGCGTCGGGAGCCAGGGCCGCGCAGGCACCCGGCGGGCGGGCAGCGCCCGTCACCACCCACCTGGAAGTACACCGTCCAGTAGGGGATCAGAGCCAAGAACACAGGCACGACCTTGACCAGGGCCCGCACGTCCTCCACGGTGTCCTCCGTGAAGGGCCCGCCCCGGGACATCTTACAGGAATCAAACAGACTGTGTTTAGAAGGCGGCTGGAAGACTCCACTGCCTTCACTTGGGAAACAAAATGAAGGAGTTAGTTTTCTCCCCCCGGAACCAGGTCACACTGAAGTCTGGAGGCGGAAGAATTTACTTAAACATCACTGTGCCAGCTGCTGACAGGACATCCCGCGGAGCGCCCCGCTGTTCTGAGCATCGCTGAGCCCCGAGGCAGCTGGCAGAGGGCCGACAGGCACAGGGCTCCCCCTACCCGCCCCGACCACGGCTGCCTGCCCAGTGCCATCACACCGGTCAGAGTCCCCGTGGTCAGAGCCCCCCATGTGGACGAAGCTGCAGCGATGGCATCAGCTCGCCCGCCGGGTTCATATTTGAAAACTGCTGGGCTGTTTGGATTTTTAAGGTTCTATCAAATGTCCAGACTTGACCCCAGGCCCAGGGGTGGTCCACCCACTGTTTACACAGAGGCCGCCCCCGTGCGTGACTCAGGGAGCGCCGGAGGGCACAGCTGGACCACCTGCCTGGCCGGTGACTGGCAGCAGGTAAGGGGTGCTCAGGCCTCTCCTGCCCCCCCCCACCCCCCGCAGCTCATCACCTGCCCCGGGTCGCAGAGCCGGGCCTGCGGGAGGAGGGAGGCCTGAGGGTCCTCTAGACCTTTCTGCAAGGCGACCCTTTTCATCCTAAAGTGCCAAAGAGGCCTCCCAGGCGGAGGGAAATCCCAGACGCCTGCAGGAGCCACCTCGCAGGCAGGCCACCTGCGGCTCCTTCCAGAGGACGTGGGGAATGCACTCGCCTGCCACCCACAGCAGGAAGTGAAACCGCCGCCCTGGCTGGGCCTGGCCCTGCGGGAGCACCCAGAGGGGAGGGGCGCCGGGCAGAGCCGCTGCCTCTGTAGAACGTCCGCGTGGTCCTGGTCTGGGATCGGAACTGGGAACTGGGTGCGGCCCTGACTAGGCCTGCGGGTCGGCCAGGAGCAGCGGCAGGAACCCCCACAGGCAGCGGGAGCTGGGAAGGGCGTGTCCCGGCTCCCAGGACAGAATCGGACATGCAGACAAGCCGAGGGGGCAGGCGTGGGGTGGCTGCAGAGGGCCCGAGGGTCACCTCCGGCCCAGAGACTGACCCCCATCAAGGAGCCTGTCCTTCCCTGGGGGCCCACTGGACAGATCCCCAACTTCTCTGGGGTGATGACACATCCTAGGCCTGACCGCACTGCGGTGGCGCACGTTGTCACCACAGAATGAGTGTGCCACACGTCCCCGCACTGTGCACCCAGAGGGACCGGCTCACTATGGGTGCCTCATACGGCAGCAAACAACGAGGGAGCATTCTGAGTCTCCCCTCGGGTTCGGCCTGGACTTTACAGACCGCGTGCAGGTGCCTGGCCATCAGTCCCACCTTCCCCAGGACGTGGGACTTGCCCAGCACGTGAACTTGCCCGGCACGTGGACTTGTGAGGCTGCACGGGGAAGCCCCTGCACCTCTATTCTGGCGTCCACCTCCTGCCCAAGCCCCGCGGGGAGCACGGGATCATGGCCCGTGCTGACCCGCAGGGGCTGCTTTCTGTGGGGCACAGGGAGGCGCCCACAAAGTGAGCCACGGCCTGATCTCCCATTCAAATGACTTCAAAGCTTCTTATCAGAAGAGAAACGTGCAGAGCACGCCTGTCTCCCGCCACATCTCCTTTATCACTTCCACGTGACCGAGCGGGCGGAGCCTCCGTGCATCAACCAGGAAGCTCACGAGGTTAAAATTGAACATCCCGGCTCGAGTCAGGCCATGGTCTGTCTTTAGGGTGGAGGGACACCCCGCCCACCGCCCGCACGGACAGGAAGTTAAGGACACAAGACACGTCCATCCCCACCCAGCGCCCTGCTCAGCCAGCACCCCACAGACGCAAGCAGGCGTTTCAGCTACAGTGACCGACCCGACGCTCCTGGCAAACTGGGCCTGTGACGGAGACCGCGCCCTCACCCGCCAGGACCGTGGTCCGCCGGTCGCTGCTGGGGGCGGCACCAGTACGCCAGGACCTTGAAGACGTCGGTGAAGGCGCTGCCGTCGGGGGGCTTGGTGATGAAGACGCTCAGGCCGCAGAGGAAGGTGAGGAAGGCGACGCCGATGCAGACGGCGGGGATGGCGTAGCCGCTCACGAAGCCCACGTTCTGCTGGATGTAGGCCACGCCGCCCAGCGAGAGGAGGGCCCCCAGGTTGATGCTCCAGTAGAACCAGTTGAAGAACCTGCGCGTGGCTTCCGGACCGCGGTCTTTAACCTGAAGGCACGGGAACAGGCGTCAAGCTGAGCGGTGAGCTTCAAGGACGAAAAACATACACAGTGGGGGTTTTTGTTGTTTGTCTTTTAATATTTTTTATTTCAGAGAAAAAGGGAGAGAGAGAATCACTGACCGGCTGCCTCCTGCGCGCCCTACACTGGGGATGGAGCCCACAACCTGGGCCTGTGCCCTCACCAGGAACTGAACCGTGACCTCCTGGTTCCTAGGAGGCTGAGCCACACCAGCTGAGTCGTAGTGTTTTATATGTTAAAAAATATATTTAGGAGGAGGGTATAGGGTCAAGAGGCTAAATGGTGATGGAAAAAATCAAATTAAATTTAAAAATATGCGTATTTATATAATTACTGTCGTCATCACAGCACCATCAAAATGTTTACAGCCCACTCAGGGCCCCGCATAAAAAAGCACCCACACCCCCAATCACCACACAGTCCGGGCTGCGCCTCTAATTACACTTCCATCCAACAAACCCCGGAGACGGTCTCAGAACAGCCTCTGGACACCTGCGTGGGACACCTGGCTGCTGCTCCGACACGCAGGCCGCGTGCAGACCTCCCTCCCGCTCTCCACCGCGGCCTCACCACCGCGGGCCGGCCCCCTTCCCCGGCGGCGGCTGACCACAGCTGCACCGCTGCGCCCGGGAAATCTGGAGCAAGGAGGAAGTTGCAGGCTGACGCTGAGCCTGTCTGGGGGAGGAAGGCTCTCCGTGGCCCGCGAGGCTCCGACAGGAGAGGAGTCCCGGGAAACTCCAACCCGATTCCTGGACCCGGGCAAACACGGGCCCCAGGGGAAGAAGAGGGGGTTTCTGGGGTGCACGCTCACACGGAGCCCAACGCGCTGGACCGTACACGCGGGCGCAGGCCCACGGCTCCCCTTGCCGCGTGGATTTTCACGTCTCCACGGACACCGCCGGGCGAGTTCTCTCCCGGAGTCGCTTCCAGCCAATTTCCCTCCATGAGCTCTTGGAACTCAGCAGCTAAAGGCCGGGCCGGGCTCACACCAGGGCTGGTCAGGCTGCCGTCTCGCGTTACAGGGTCTGGAAAAGCTGGGCCGTCTCTGCTCCAGGAACAGCTCGGAATTCTGACCCACGTGACAAACTCCTTTCTCAATACCAAACGCGGCTTCTCACGGAGGCCCGGGCAGCAGTGATGAACCGCACACAAGCAACCTTTACGCAGGTCCAAGTCTCCTGACCCGATACTCGGACCCGGATTGTTTACGGTGTTGGAAATGAATCTGCTAACTGCAATCAAACAGCGGCCACCACCTCGAACTGAAATTCTAAATTTTACGTAAACCTTCTCCCTCCCACGTCAGAACTGGACACGGGTCCTAGACCACATGCTGGCGTGACTACTGAGTCAGCGATTTGTAGGGGAATTTTTTATCATCTGAGACAGCTGCTCATGGTGACACATTCATTTCAGTGTTACTAGGCTGGACTCAAAACGTTCACACGACCCTGGAGACAGGAAAGAGGAACTGTGAGCAGAGAAGTGGTTACAGAGAAGATAAAACTAAATATATACAAAAAGTCCTTTTGTTTGGGGTGGGGGAGGGGAGGGGAGCTTAAAAGGGAAGGGGCCAGTCCACGTAAAGCTACAAGGAATGCAGACACGGCTCATGGATCCAAGTGGCACCTGGTCCCATCGACACGCTCAGATCCCTTCAAAGAAGCATAGAGATCAGCCCTCCGTGAGCCAGGCACACGCCTGAGTTTAAGATCCCACCTCACATCCTGCGTGACCTGCCAGTCGGGTTACTTAAACCTCCGCGTGTGATTCGCCGGGAAGAACTTGGGAGAGCTCAGCCCGGACGAGGCCCAGAATAGCCCGTGATTTCTGGGGAACACGCGGGGCGCTGGCTCGGGCACACGGGGTCACATGCCTCGGCCTCGGAGCCCCGGGCGAGGAGCCGGCCGCCACTTCATATTAGTCACGTTATGTCATCGGCCCTGCCCCACGCCAAGGGACCATGTGACCGCTGGGAGGAGACCACAGCGTCGGTCACAGAGGCACAGAGAAGAGATGGGGTCGTGTGGCGTGAGTCCGCCAGCTGGCTGCTTTGGAAAAATTCCTTAAAGTGCCCAGGAGTGGGACTTCTTTCCCCTCCAGGAAAAAAAAAAAAGTGTCGCTTGCTGTCTTTACGGGTAAAATGAGCTTTTCTTCTTTCGGGTCACGATTCCAAGGCCCCGATCCAACCGTGGAGAATGGCGTGACCTCTGGAAAAGGTCAGCGCTGGGGAACGCACAGGCTGGCCGTCGGCACCAGCAACCACCCGCCCAGTCCTCAGCGGTGTCTCCGTTCCCAGTCCCCAGGGCTCTCGCGGCCGCCCCACGCACCGCCCACGGGTCTCCCATGGCACACAGCTCCCGAATGCCACAAAGCTCTGCTCAGATGACGAGGGCCAGCACCACATGATGGACGGACAGTCCGAGACCGACCTGGCCTGCTTCCCGGCCCAACCACAGCCCGTTCCCAGGCAGCCAGCCCCGGGAGTGCAGCCAGCCCCAGCACAGGCACTGCCTTCTTCCTGCTCCGTGTTTTTGTAAGGACTCGTGACTCACGTAAAAACACAAAAACAACTCTACCCTCGGGAACGCACGACGGAGCCGTCTATTCAGTCGGGGAACCATCTCCACCACCGAGGACCCCAGTCCCTCTGCAGCCACCGGCCACCCCCAGGTCCCCTCTCCTGGCCCCTGGCGACCACGAGTCCACTTCTAGTCTTTCCAGCCGCCCGCTCTGGGCATTTCACACAAGAGAGTGAACCAGTATCCTGTGGCCTCTGGTCTGGCTTCTCTCACTCAGCATCCTGGTCTCCAGGTCCGTCCACCTGGCGGCAGGCGTCGGGGCTCCCTTCCTGTTCACGGCTGCGTAATATTCCACCATGTGGACAGGCCACCTTTGCTTTATCCGTGCATCAGTTCATCAATGTCTCAACTTTTTATTTAAAAAAATGTCTGAACGGATAGAAAAGTTTAAAGAACAGCCTCTCGTACCCAGCTCCCTGCTGGCATCACGCCCCATACAACCCGGTCTCCACCCCAGAGGCCGGCAGCTCTGCCTGAGAAGGGGCGGGGCAGGGATATTTTAAGTTTTGAGGGACCTTCCGTCTGGTCACAACTTCTCATTCCGCTCCTCAGCTGGGAGAGGCCCGGGCGCAGCTGGACGGGCAGGGCTGTTCCGGCCTCGGTGGTGGAGACCGAGTCGGAATTTCATATCACTTTCACTCTCACGAAACATTTTTTTTTCTTCCTTCCTTCCCCCTAAAAGCCCGAGACCCAGTCTTATTCTCGGCTCCGAAAACGGGAAGTCGCCCAGATTTGGCTGGCAGGCTGCAGGGGCCCGGTCTTTCGGAAACGCAATCAGATCCGATCACTCGCCCGATGGAAACCCACACGCGCCTCCCGCTGCAGGGAACACGGACCTCAAACTCCATCCCGAGCCGTGCCCCCCGCTTTCCTTCCTAATGCATCTGATCCGAAACCTTGTATAACTTTGGGAGGTAGACGTGGTGACTGATACACTGACATGTTGCCAAGTGACCGCTACTGTTGCCACTGCAGCAGCA
>NW_005372020.1:237677-238462 GCF_000412655.1 Myotis brandtii | reverse complement strand
GATACCGCGGGGACGGGAGCGCTGCGCCGCGCCAGGTGAGCGCCCCTCTGGCCTCTGCCCTCCGCTGGATGCCGCCTCCACCCCAGCTCCTGAGTTGTCACCGGAATGTCCCCGGAGCCCGGCCGGCGGGGCTCAGTGCTTGAGCATCGACCTGGGAACCCGGAGGTCAGGGTTCATCCCCAGTCGGGGCACAGGCCCGGGTTGTGGGCTCGATCCCCAGTAGGGGGCGTGCAGGGGCAGCCGATCCATGATTCTCTCTCATCATTGATGTTTCTCTCCCTCCCTCTTCCTTCCTCTCTGACACCAATAAAAATGTGTGTTTTTAAATAATAAAGAAATGGCCTCCCTCGCACAGCAGGTGTCTGAAGGCCAGGCAGTGCCTCCAGAGCATAGCCTTGCGGGAGCCTCTGGGCCGGGACTTTGCTTCCAGGACACACGTGCGAACTGAAGTTGGAAACGTTCACCCTAACACCCTGGCAGGGTCCTTCCTTGTCCGTCACCGGCCCGGCCCCGCTCAGGGCCGAGATCAGAGCAGGCGACAGCGGGAAATTGGAAGCCATCGGAGACCGAGGCCGTTTCGGGGGCTCAGATGTCTGACATCTTTCTTGCCGCTTCCACTTCTCCTTCCACAGCTGCGCCCCTTCCCTCCCCATGCAGCCCCATCTGCCCGCTCACTCTCGGTTTCCTCTAAACGCCGCCCTGCCAGCCGCCGCCACGGACCCTGCGTCTTCCTTCCGTCGACCACCGCTCAGTCAACAGACAGCCTCGCCCGGCCGCCGCCCTTG
>NW_005372020.1:236679-237178 GCF_000412655.1 Myotis brandtii | reverse complement strand
GAGAGGAAGGGAGAGAGAGAGAGAGACAGAAACATCGATGATGAGAGAGGATCATTGGCTGCCTCCTGCACGCCCCACACTGGGGATTGAGTCCACAACCCGCAAACCAGGACCCTTCAGTCCGCAGGCCAGAGCTCTATCCCGGAGCAAACCGGCTCGGGCATAAGTTCTATCAATTTCAAGGCGTCCCTGTTGCAACACGCCTCTCTGGCTGCAGGTAGCCGAGGTGGAGGGAGAGCGAGGACCGAGCAGCCGATGCCGTGGAGCCTTGTATTCCTGGGCCCGGACCACAGCCCCGCGAGCCTGCCTTCCTGTGAGTCCCGCTCGCAGAGCAGCTCGAGTTTCGGTTTCATGGGGGATGTGAAACCTGTGGCTGGGACGACGGCGGTTTGGACTTGCCCTTTTCTCAAGCTCTTATTTGTAAGCCTGGTGAACAGCACCCTCTCCTGGGTTCTTTGCCCCCTGGGTCTGCAGGAGGCGGGCATTCGCCCATAGAAAG
>NW_005372020.1:233615-236660 GCF_000412655.1 Myotis brandtii | reverse complement strand
GGGGGCGGACTTGAAGAAGGGCAGCTGTTCCTGTTCACGGATGTGGGACCACACCTAACAGGGCTATTTTTTCTTAACGTCTTTATTGATTTCTGAGAGAGGAAGGGAAAGGGAGAGACATCAATCAGCTGCCTCCTGCACCCTCTCCCCACCCCGCCCCCATTGAGTATCAAGCCTGAAACCCAGGCATGTGCCCTGACCAGGAATGGAACCGTGACCTCCTGGTTCATGGGTGGATGCTCAAGCACTGAGCCACACTGGGCGGGCCTAACCGTTCTGTCTTAACGACCACTTTCACAATTCCTACAGGAATCTGAATCCACACGGAATGATAACCGGTGGTTATAAATGTATTGGTTTTTTAGGTCAGGCCTTACAGAAAAGATCAAAGGAAAAGAATTGGAGGCCGAACATCATACAATTCAGCGTGTGATGGTAACGGCACTTCCAGTCCACGGGAGAGAACGGGGGACAGAGTAACCTCACTGGAGTCAGCGTCTGTACGAGCACCGAGAGGAAATAGTGGCAAATACGAGGCCTCCTGAGGGGGATGCATCTCCAAGCCTCACACGGAAGCCCTAAGGAGAAGTGTGTTGATTTGATTTCATACAGACTCGCAACTACTCTGTGTAAAAACACTTTCTGTGAACAGCAAACTGGAAAAAATATCTGAAATACATACAACAAAGTTAACGTCCTCATTTGTAGAGAGTTCTTTGGGAAAGGTATGAAATGCGTTGGATGAACATTCAGGAAGTAAAACTCTCCAAGTGCATGTGCGGTTGTCGGGGGCAGCGGTCCCTCATGCTCCCGGGCGCCTACCCTGCTCGGGGAGCAGCACCTGGAGTTTCTGGTTCATCCCTGCTGCCCTGTCCCCGGGGCCAGGAGCCCCCACGTGATGTAGGCCCATCCACTCCGCAGGTTTGCAGCGATTGGCTCAAAGATGGGCATGTGACCCACGTTGGTCCCTGACTTGACTGGAGCGACCAGGAAAAGAACTGATTTCTCTCTCTGCCGTATTTGTCCTTCTATGGCGAGAAGCCTGGCATCGCCGGGGCCCGTCGCGTGAAACCCCAGCGTGAAGCGACCCAGAAGGTGGAGGTGAGGAGAGAAAGACCTGGTTTCAGAATGACCTTCTAGGCCGCGGTTATGACGGCTTTTTTTTTTTCATTCCTGCACATTTATGACCTTCTAGGCCGCGGTTATGACGGCTTTTTTTTTATTCCTGCACATTCCATTGGTGAGCCCGTAAATCCTCTTCCTGGTGAGGAGAACCGAAAAAGTCCCAGCTCCGACAAGCACATACGTGCACGTGTGTGTACACGGAGAACAGAAAAGGGACCAGTGCCGTGCCCGCCCCTCATGAACAGCAGAAACTTAAAACGCAGAGAGCGGGACGTGGTTGTCACTTGAACTAAAACCTCCCAGCGGGGACCGTGTTCTGGGAAATGCTTCAGTGAAAAGCACGCCGCGCGTGTAGTTTCCCTGCAGGGCAATTAGTCACCGGCCTGCACTTGGCGCGGTTCCCCTTCCTGCAGTCTCAGGGCGCGCAGAGACTTGGCTACAAAACGTTCATTACGATGTTGCTTAAAGTAGCAAAACGCCTGCAAACAGCCACCTTGTGCAATTAGAAGGCATTGATTACATTGGGTGGGTGCTATGTAGCTATTCAGACGGCGCTGTCGGAGCAGGGTTCTGGGCGGGAAACGCCTGGCTGATGTATTGCTCTATTCGTTTCCTCTGCCGTGTAACATTACAGCTCCAGGAACTCGCGCAACACCCATAAATCAGCTCTCAGGTCTGCGGGCCCCGGGTGGGCACGGCACATCCGGTTCTCTGCTCAGGGTCTTGCAAAACGGAGATCGCACCCGGGCTCCTTCCAGCCCCTGCGGTTGTGGGGAGTCTAGTTTTTTTAAGGTGAGGGTTTGAGGTGCCCATTACCTGCTGGCTGTCAGCCCGGGGGCCGGGGGTGCTGCCCCCAGCCTTTGGATCCTCCAGCGTCCTTTCCAAGGTGCCCCGTCATCCCCAAAGCCACCAGCAGGGACTCGCCCTGACATCCAATCCCTTCCACGCTTTGACATCAGGAAATGCGGGTCCCTTGAAAGGGACCATTTTATTGGGTGAGACTCATCCTGCCTTAAGGGCAACTCATCTGGGAATGTAATCACCTCAGCAGATGCCTTTCCCAGGGGCACTGGCCGGATGTGTGTTTCATTCAATAAGGGAGAAGGCATCAGGCAGGGGGCAGGCCCCGAGGGGGGCGGGTTAGCGCTTTCCCACCACAATGATTAAGTAAAAAAAGCCAATTACTATATATATATGTATGTATATAATTAAAATAAAGTGTTCCTATTTTTGTAACGACAACCACAAACCCCACAGAATGAAAATCAAAAAAACCCCGTGTCCATGCGGCAGTTACAGAAGCAGGGTGAAGAGTTCGCACCGCCTTCCGGGCCTCGGCGTCCCCCCTGTAACGGGGAGCACACCCCGTCTTGCTGGTGGGACTCTGCCGAGTGCCTGGGACAGGGCCGCACGCGGTGAGCACCCGGGAGCACGGCTGCGTGTAAAGTCGGGAGACCCGAAATCAAGAATTCCCAGCGCCTTATCTCGGGGCAGGGGGTTCGCTGTGGTTTCTGGGCTCCGTCCTGTTCACTGTTGGTGCTAAACAGGCCGGTTATGCAATAAAGTTAGTTAACAATTTACGAGAGGAAGCGTGGCTACTGCGCAGGGCTTTCCGGGAGCCGTTAGGACACCTTCCCCTCCGTCTGGCCGCCTAGAGACGCCGAGCCTCGGGGTGAGGAGGACCATCTTCGGGGGAACTGGCCCGCCCAGCCCTCAGGACAGAAGGACATCAGAGCCCGGGTTCCTGCCCAGAGCGAGAAAGTCCCCTGGGTCTGGACGCCTCCTCCTGACGCAACCTGAGAAGGACTCGTTCCTTTCACACCCACGGGTTGTTTTTTTAATTAATTTTTTTTATATTTGGTTGCTCTCAAGGGCTGTGAGTGAGAGCCAGGATTTGGAAACCACAGCTCTGCACAGACC
>NW_005372020.1:233065-233542 GCF_000412655.1 Myotis brandtii | reverse complement strand
TCTCCCCCCCACAGGGCGGGGGGGTGGCCCAGAGACCGAAACCTCTGATAGAAACAGAGAAGGAGACGCCTCACTCGGAGGCCACGGGCCAGAGGGAGATGAAAGGAGGGGAGCGTGGATGGTGCCCCAGCGCCTCCCTCCCGGGCTGGGACCCGTGGTCACAGGGAAGAGAGTATTTTTATTATAAGTTTATTATAAATATATTTCTAAGGGTTTCAGAGGAAGGGAGAGGGAGAGAGGTCAAGGAGGAGAGAGAATCATGGATCGCCTGCCTCCCGCAGCCCCCCTGGGGATGGAGCCCCCACCCGCGCCTGTGCCCTCGACCTGAATGGAACCCTGACCTCCCGCTTCACAGGTGGGCGCTCAGCCCCGGGCCACGCCAATCACGGGCTGAAACTGTTGTAAGAAAAGCGACCTCAGCGCCCCTGGTGCTGGTCCCCTGGGAGTGGACACCGGTCACCCCTGGGACTGAGCCAC
>NW_005372020.1:231500-232138 GCF_000412655.1 Myotis brandtii | reverse complement strand
AGGTGCCATGTGGGGCAGGACGCCGGGGAGGCCTCCTCCAGCGCGGCGTTTGCGCAGAATCCGGGTTGTGCAGGAGGGACCCCCGAAGCTGCGAGGGGAGGGGGAGGGGCTCAGCGAGGCGGAGACCTCCCGGGACCTTGGGGTGCGCTCTGTACCCCTGTCCTGGGTCCTGCGCGCCAAGGGGCCCCTCCCTCCTCCCTCCTCCCTGCGCGTAGCGTCTCCGCCCTCCCCACCCTCCTCGCTGCTGTCTTCACCTTCTGTTGTTGTTCAGCCTCAACGGAGGATGTGTTTCCATTGATCTTTAGGGAGAATAGAAGGGAGAGGGAGAGACGGGGAGAAACATCGATGTGAGGGAGACACATCCATTGGTTGCCTCCTGCACGAGCCCCAACTGCGGCCCGGAGCCTGCAACCCAGGGACATGCCCTGGACCGGAATCGAACCCGGGACCATTTGGTCCACAGGCCGACGCTCTGTTCACTGAGCCACACCAGCCAGGGCTAGCTTCCTTTTTTTAAACTTAGTTTTAAATTTAAAAATTTTTTTTCCAATTACAGTTGACATTCAATTTTACGTTAATTTCAGGGGAGCAGCAGGGTGGTGAGCGGAGCCCTTATCTTCCGACACTGACTTTGTCTG
>NW_005372020.1:231133-231374 GCF_000412655.1 Myotis brandtii | reverse complement strand
GCTCTTTTATTTTATTTTATTTATTTTTTTAACAAATGGATTTGCTCCTTGAAATTCCTCAGTTTATTTCCTGCTGAGGGTCTGCCTCCTCCTCATTAAAGTGAACAGTCACGTCCGGCCTCTGCGCCTGGGGCTGAGCGTTGACCTATGAACCAGGAGGTCAGGGTTCGATCCCGGCCAAGAGCACATGCCTGGTTTTCGGGCTTGATCCCCAGTGTGTGTGTTGGGGGGGGGGGGGGCG
>NW_005372020.1:229291-230908 GCF_000412655.1 Myotis brandtii | reverse complement strand
GTCAGCGCCCCAGCGAAGGGGTGGACACGGCGTCAGAGGGAGCCTGGCTGGTGCCGACCCAGGGCCTGGCCTCAGGGTCCTGGACAGACCCTCCTCCCAGGAGCCCCGGAGCCCGGGCAGCCCAGGGCGTGGGGTCCGGTCCAGGGCAGCAGTTTCCGCCCGCACGCCACCGGAGTGTTCAAAACGTGGGAAACCTGACTGTTTAGTCGGGGGCAGGGACCTCTTTTCCCTCAGATCATCAATGACCACAGGCCCTGGCCGTCTGGCTCAGTGGGTAGAGCGTGGGCCTGCGGACCAAAGGGCCCAGGTTCAATTCTGGCCAAGGGCACATGTCATTCCGTATATGATTGTCTACGCACTAAACTGTACACCTGAAACTAATATGAAGTAACATCGAATGTAAACGGTCACTGAAAAAAAACACACAAATACGCCGAAATGACAAGGAATAGGCTTTGCGACCCAGTTCACCCTGACAGGCCACGCGTTTGAGGGTAAAACCCAGGTCTTTCCTAGCAGCAGATGGAGCCTGGGAAAATAGAGGGAGACCTGGGAAAAGTAGACTCTATAGTTCTTTTATAAGACATTTAAAACTGGAAAACTGATTCAAGGGTTCTTTTTCTGTAGAAAACTAGACTATTTGGCAAGTATTTTAAAAAGTTGAATTGCACCTTTAAACAAATAACTCTAAAATGCTTACCAGAAGTAAACTCACTATTGGTAAAGGGTATTCACACAGAAAATACCAACTAAAAGTATTAGCAATACCATAAAATGGATTGCTACAATTTTGTGTGTGTGTGTTCATTTAACAACAGGATTCAGGACTCAAATAGGAGAAAAGTTAGACCTGAAAAGAAACTTTAAAAAATGTCTGCAGCCCTAACCAGTGTGGCTCAGTGGATAGAGCGTCAGCCTATGGACTGAAGGGTCCCGGGTTGGATTCCTGGTCAAGGGCACATGCCCAGGTTGCGGGCTCGATCTCCAGTGGGGAACATGCAGGAGGCAGCCGATCCATGATTCTCTTTCATCATGGATGTATCTCTCTCTCACTCTCTGTCCCTCTCCCTTCCTCTCTGAAATCAATAAAAATATGTTTTAAAAAGAAAAAAAAAAAAAGGCGCCTAGTGAGTTACAAAACAAGGTCAGAGGCCCGGGGAGCGGAGTTCATCTGACAGGCCGGGGAGAAACGCATGGCACGAGTCCTGGGTGTCAGCGCCCCAGCGAAGGGGTGGACACGGCGTCAGAGGGAGCCTGGCTGGTGCCGACCCAGGGCCTGGCCTCAGGGTCCTGGACAGACCCTCCTCCCAGGAGCCCCGGAGCCCGGGCAGCCCAGGGCGTGGGGTCCGGTCCAGGGCAGCGGTTTCCGCCCGCACGCCGCCGGAGTGTTCAAAACGTGCGAAACCTGACTGTTTAGTCGGGGCAGGAACCTCTTTTCCCTCAGATCATCGATGACCACAGGCCCTGGCCGTCTGGCTCAGTGGGTAAAGCGTGGGCCGGTGGACCAAAGGGCCCAGGTTCAATTCTGGCCAAGGGCACATGTCATTCCAGGGTGAACGAATGAAACGTATACCTATGCAAATTATACACACACACACATATACACACACACATATA
>NW_005372020.1:225952-228918 GCF_000412655.1 Myotis brandtii | reverse complement strand
ACACACACACACACATATATATACACACACACACAGTGGACGTGAGCTCTGAGATGAAAAGGTTGAACATCGCTGGCCAGGTCCGGAGGAGCAGCGCGCCCCCCCACCCCCCTCATTGCCCCGACGGCAGAGGGGGACAGGGCTCTCCGTCCACAGACCCAAAGATATTTACTCCCTGGCCATTTCAAGGAGAGGTTTTACATCCCCTGTCCAATTTCTTTATATAGACACACTTTTTATTGATTTCAGAGAGGAAGGGGGAGAGGGAGAGAGAGAGAAGCATCAATGATGAGAGAGAATCACCGATTGGCTGCCTCCTGCAGGCCCCCTACTGGGCATGGAGCCCACAAGCAGGGTATCCAACCGTGACCTGGTTCAGAGGTCGACGCTCAACCCCTGAGCCGTGCCAGGCGCTGCCCCTGCCCTAAGCCAGGAGCCCTGCCAGGCGCTGCCCCTGCCCTAAGCCAGGAGCCGTGCCAGGTGCTGCCCCTGCCCTAAGCCGCGCTGCCAGATGCCACCCAGGTGCCAGGGCTCCTGGACTCTGGTCTGCACTCCTAGGGGCGGAGGGTGGGG
The DNA here is from genome assembly GCF_000412655.1 of Myotis brandtii. Taxonomy (NCBI): domain Eukaryota; kingdom Metazoa; phylum Chordata; class Mammalia; order Chiroptera; family Vespertilionidae; genus Myotis; species Myotis brandtii. The sequence goes on along the minus strand of NW_005372020.1, from coordinate 228,345 downwards.
CTCAGCCAAGGGAAGCGGCTTGGGCTCTGCCATCCGTGTCCGGAGTCCTGGGGGCCCTCAGCCCCCGGGCGAGCCTGTTGGCATCGGGATGAAGGCGGTGCCACGCGGCTGAGAGCTGGGCTCCGCGCTGTCACCAGCTGGGACACGGTGTCCGAAAGTGTTCTTATCGGAGTGGAAGTACTTCAGATAACGGAGAGCAAACAAGCCCCGAGGAAACAGCGGGAGGGAGGCGGGAGGGGCCGGAGGACCTGGTGGCAGCGAAGGTGCCCGGCCTCCCCCTCCCGCCCCTGAGACGGTTGATCCGTCTGCAATTGCCTGAGGGAAGTTTCCCAGTTTTCTTTCTGTCTTTTTAATATATTTTATGATCTCCTAGAGCCGTGGTTCTCAACCTTCCTAACGCCGCAACCCTTTCATACAGCTCCTCATGCTGTGGTGACCCCCATGTCATTGTGACAAATTGAACATAATGAAAGCACAGTGATTCATCACAAAAACAATATGTAATTATAGATGTGTTTTCCGATGGTCTTAGGCGACCCCTGTGAAAGGGTCGTTCGACCCCCAAAGGGGTCGCGACCCACAGGTTGAGAACCGCTGCAATAAAGCATCTGAGATGCTAGGACATCCTAGATAACAGGATTTTTAAAACTAGGTGAACCTAATATTGACTTGAAAATGCCCCCAAGCTCCAGTCCTGGTGTTCCACCAGTACCACAAACTCAACAGATCCAAATTCTAATTCATGACCCCCTTTCCTAAAACTCCTCCTCTTCCAGCTTCCTTATTTTAGCCACTGGCATCACCAGCTTCCTTTCCACATGGTTCCGAAACTGGGTGTGATCTTTGCATCCTTCCACTCTCTCATTTCCCGCTGACAAAATCCTGTCAACTGAGACCATCCTGCTGGCCCTCCTCCCCAATCCGCCTTCCTAGGGTTGCTCCAGCTCAGGCCGCCTTCTCTTTGCCAAGTCCAAGGTACCCCATCTACTGTCACCAGACAGAGGAATCCAGGGCAGAGTTGCACTCATTTTCCATAGCAGAGACCACTAGCTCCCTCCCAATACCCATTTGCCCTTCTCTCTTAGTAACAGAACCCTGCCTTTTAGCAAGTCCCAGAAAAAAAGTGCACACTGCCCAGCCTCCCCTGACACTAGGTGTGGCAGTGGGACTTTGTTCTGGCCAATGAAAAGTGGGAAAACGGGTTGTCTAGGGCTGCTGGGAAGGCTGATGAAAGTGGGCAGACTCAGCCGGGTTGCCCACCCCTTTTTGCATTTCCCGCATTCACTCTTCCTCCTCCGGCCTGCAATGCACGCATGATGGGTGGAGTCCGGCAGCCAGCCTGGACCATGAGGCAACTGTGGAGGTAAAAGCCTGCTTGACTAGAACAGAAAAGCAGAAAACCAGGAAGGGCCTGGACCTTGACAATGCATGGAGCTCACACGCCTGCCTTGAATTGCCCATCTCCAGAGACTTTTATAAGGAAGTAACCAGCGGTTGAGCATCGACCTGCAAACCGGAGGTCATGGTTCGATTCCTGGTCAGGGCACAGGCCCGGGCTGCGGGCTCCATCCCCAGTGGGGGGCGTGCAGGAGGCAGCTGATCAGTGATTCTCTCTCATCGTTGATACTTCTATCTCTCTCCCTCTCCCTTCCTTTCTGAAACCAATAAAAATATATTTTAAAAAATAAAATAAAAATAAAACTAACCACGATTCCGGTCCCGTGTTCCAGGAACCTGGGTTTCTGCTCGTTGCTTCGGGCCGGGGTGGGAGGGCTGGTGCCCAGCTGCGCTCCCTCCTCACCTGTCCTCCTCCGCAGGCCACGGCATCCCCTTCGGGGTCGTCTTCGGCGGCACCGACCTGAATGAAGACGTGCACCAGGGAGACAAGCACCTGGTGATGGGGAAGGTCCTGGGGGAAGCCAGGTGCGTGCGCCCCGTGGGGTGGAGACGGGGAAGCCGATAGGCCGGGGAGGAGGGGGGGCGGTACGTCTTCCCTATGAAGCCGCCTCTTTCCTTCATTTGACACTTTTTTTACAAAATATATTTTTATTGCTTTCAGAGAGGAAGGGAGAGGGAGAGAGAGAAACATCCATGATGAGAGAGAACTATGGATCGGCTGCCTCCTGCACGCCCCCTACTGGTGGGGATGGAGCCTGCAACCCGGGCCTGTGTCCTGACCGGGAATCGAACCCGTGACCTCCTGGTTCCTAGGTGGACGCTCAGCCTCTGAGGTTTTTGTCTCGAAAGCATGATTCTGTAGTGAGTGTGAGGTCATGACACTGCATTCACACGGGAGTGTTTAAAGGCGTGGGAACCGTCCTGCGAGGGCTCCTGGCAGGAAAACGTGATCTTGCCAAGCAAACGAGCGGAGGGCAGTCCGGGCCGGAAACAGC
>NW_005372020.1:223793-225611 GCF_000412655.1 Myotis brandtii | reverse complement strand
TGGTCACAGCCGGGGCCAGTGGCCGTTCCCTGTGGTTTGGGCGCCAGGGTTCCCGAGGCCGCGGTCAGAGTGAGGCCGTGGGTTTCCACCCGGCAGTTCTCCCCGGGTCTGAATTTCCCGTAAGAAACCGGTGACCTTACGTGTCCTCACCCCCCTGCGCCTCAGGCTGGGAACCCGCCTATAAGGGTGTCTGGGCCCGGCCGGCGGGGCTCTGTGGTTGAGCGTCGACCTGTGAACCAGGAGGTCAGGGTTCGATTCCCGTCAGGGCACAGGCCGGGGCTGTGGGCTGGATCCCCAGTGCGGGGCGTGCAGGAGGCAGCTGATCAATGACTTCGTTGATATTTCTATCTCTCTCTCCCTCTCCCTTCCTCTCTCTGAAAACACGGGCAGGGAGCCGGTGCCCCTGCAGGAAAGAGACCCGCCCCCTCCGGTCCCCTCTTGGGGAGGATCAGCCCTCGGTGTTATTCCCGCGCTGGCCTCCTGCCCATGAGCTGTCCCCTGGCGCCTGCATTCACTCATCGGGATTCCGCTCTCGGGGGCGCTGTCCGTGCGACCCCACTGCCTTGTGCCGTGATTGCTGTCAGCGCGGCCCGCGGGTGCATCTGTCATCTCACCCTAATGGGCTGCCTCCCGGTGACTGATGGCTCTGCGTTTCGGCTCAGGTGGTCCCCGCCGTGGCCACTGGAGAAGCTCGGAGTCCACGCTGTGTCCTTCCACGTGGCCATTCTTTTAGCTCCTTCTTATTGCCCGGCACCCTCGGGGCTCCCGGTTCATCCGTCCCTGGCCCTGCCCCCAGAAAGACTGTCACTCAGTACATGTCAGTGTTGGTCCTGGCTGGTGTGGCTCAGTGGATAGAGCACTGGCCTGCAGACTGAAAGGTCCCAGGTTCGATTCCCGGTCAGGGCACAGGCCCGGGTTGCGGGCTCAATCCCCAGTGTGGGGCGTGCAGGAGGCAGCCGGTCCCTGCTTCTCTCCCATGGATGTGTCTATCTCTCTCTCTCTCTCTCTCTCTCTCTCCCTTCCTCTCTAAAATGAATAGAAACACACACTTAAAAAAAGACATGGGAAGGTTTGCGCCTCGTGCGTTCATTCCTCGCAGGTTCCAGAGTTTGCGACGCCAGCAGAGGCGAGAGCGGACGGATGGCGCCCTCGGCGGGGCTTCCTGCCAGAGCGGCTCACAGCCCGTCGCCGGGGCTGCTCGGGGGCGTTCTCGGAATCTTCCCTGACGCCCCCTCTCCGTTCTCTCCCCAGGTTCGCCGTGGCTTTCACCGAGTCCATGAGGGCGGCCGCGTGCCTGCAGTGGGTGTGTGTCCGGGCGTTTCGTGCTGTGATGTCGGTTGTGCCGGGGACGTTGCAGAATCGGAGGAGGGAGGGAGTCGGAGGATATTTTCCCGTGGATTTTTAGAGCGAGTGGAGGGGAGGGGGAGAGACAGAGAGAGACGTCGCTGTGAGAGAGACGCATGGATGGGCTGCCTCCTGCACGCGCCCCGACCAGGGCGCTTGGGTCCGCAGGCTGGTGGTCTCCCCACTGAACCAGACCGGCCAGCGCTCTGACCTGGACTTTAAAGGGTCTGGGCCACGGCGCCAGCGGGACCGGAAACGGAGTCTCTCCCCGGTGGTTTGGGGCGTTCCCGGGAGAGCGCGGCGGGAGAGCAGTGTCTCTCGGTGTCAGTCTCTGGGTCCTTCCTGCAAGCGCCACCCTCCCCTGCGGTCCCCGGGCTTCCAGGAGGTCCTCCCAGGGCCCTCACCACCCCTCCCTCCCGGGAGAATCGGCCCTGGTGCCTGTTTTCTGTCTCCAACACATTGTGTTCTCTCCTC
>NW_005372020.1:220525-222568 GCF_000412655.1 Myotis brandtii | reverse complement strand
CTCCTCCTCCATCTCCATCTCCTCCCTTCTTTTTCCCAGAGTTCCGGGAGTGTATTCTTCCTGTTTAAGGATGTGCACCCCCAAACCATGTTTCCCCCAACGCTCCCCCCCCCCAGCTTCAGCGCAGGACACGCACCACGTGCTCTGTCGCTGGCCGCGCTGGTTGGAGCTGCGGTAGCTTCCCCGCTGACCCAGTCACCACGAAGCTCAGACTCCTGTCCCGCCTCATCGCAGGGACTCCTCCCGGGGCTGCCTCCCGAGGGCGCTGTGTTGAGCGGGCTCTCCTGCCCTCGGGCGGGGCAGCTCTTTGCTGGCGTGAGGAGCTGCCCTGAGAGCGTCCCCCATGCTGCCCGCCGTGTTTCCAAGGGGATTTCTTTGTTTTTATGGCCTTCATCTCATTTCTAAAAAGCTGTTGTCATGGGCCATGAATTTACTTGTTTTCCTTTTCTTTCTTTCCTCCCTCCTTTCAAAAGCCACAGGCAAAGGGCAAGATCTACGTCCAGGGTCAAGGTAAGAATTTCTAAATATATTTGGGGGGAAAATTCTTACCTTCTAGAGACACGGACTGAGGTGTTTGTGAACGAGTGTGGTGGCTGAGAGGTACTGAACAGCAGCTCACAGGACGGACGCGTTTTATTTTCTCACATTAAGACATAAGATACATGGCCCTGCCCGGGGCTCAGTGGTTAGAGCCGCCGGCCCAAGGACTGAAGGGTCCTGGGTTGGAGTCCGATCGGGGGCTCGCACCTCGGTGGCAGGCTCCGTCCCTGGCTGGTTGGTGCCAGGTGGGAAAGTCCCGGGGGGGGGGGGAGGACCACTTTGTAAACTAGATGATTGTCCAACCGCGACGCCGTCCACCTGAACGACAGCAAAGCGACATGGGATGTAAACTGCAAGTGGAAAACATTCTTAAAGAAAAGATCGTCTGGTAGATGCTGCCGGGCCCGTGCACCTTTAAATGTTAATTTTCCAGAGCACGTTGCACGTGTGTCTGCCTGAGGACGCGACCCGATGGCAGACAGTCATGTCCGGTTTGGAGAAGCGGAGGTCAGGGATTTGAATAAGGACGTCATTGCTACCCGGGACTATTCGAGTTTAGTTGCCAATGTTTCATTTTTATAGAGAGAGGAAGGGAGAGGGAGAGAGAGAGAAACATCCGTGATGAGAGAGAGTCATGGACCGGCTGCCTCCTGCACGCCCCCCACTGGGGATGGAGCCCGCAACCCAGGCAGGTGCCCTGACCGGGAATCGAACCCTGACCTCCTGGTTCCTAGGTCGACGCTCAACCACTGAGCCACACCCCCCGCCCCCCCCCTCGCCCCTTACACGTGATTTTCAGGAAACAAACCTTGGGGCCCAGAGGCCACTGGCCCAGACGTGGACGGTTGGGTTTTCTCGTTGGGGCCCCGGGTGTCACTTTGAACCTCGTGTGCGGAGGCAGCAGCGGGGCTCACGGAGCCCTGGGGACTCGGGGCGGCTCCCACGGGACCAGGTGTGGCTCCACTGCAGGGTCCGCACGGAGTAGCTGCTGTCTCAGCTGCATGAACGCTCTCTCTCCCTCTCCCTCCCTCTCTCTCCCTCTCTCTCCTCTCTCTCTCTCTCTCTCTCTCTCTCTCTTTCTCTCTCTCTCCCCCCCATCCCCCCCCCCCTGTGGCCCAGGAATCGCCACGGCTCCCAACGCCGCCTTCCCGTGGAGCACCTTCCTCCAGCTCGCAGGTGAGGGGCCTGGCAGGGCGGGCGGCCTCGCGCTTCTAGGAAAGCGGCTGTGGGGTCACAGAGGCTCCTGGTCCAGGTGGGTGGGGGCGGGAGGGACAGGAGTGGATGGAGGCTGGAGGAGGAGGGACATGGCTCTGCCCCATCTCAGCGCCGCCTCCTGGTGAGCAGAGCCACTGGCCGAGGGGGGAGGCGCTCTGTCCACTGAGCCCAACTGGCCGGGGCTGTGCCTGCATCTCTGAGGAAGCCTTCGGACACCTCTGCTTCAACCTGAAATGTTTCTCGGGGGGTGACCAGGCAGGGCCACTGCTGTGGGAGGGGAAGTGGGGC
>NW_005372020.1:217120-220446 GCF_000412655.1 Myotis brandtii | reverse complement strand
TGGGAATTGCAGTCCGGCCTTGAACCTCAGAGAAGAGACGGAAAATGCAAAATCCAACAGCAGATAGGAGGTCATCCCAGCCTGTTTCTGCTCCAAAAACCGAGGGCACCCCGGCCTGTGTTCACCCCAGGCCTTGGGCAAGCACCTGTGTCAGCGTCCGGCTCCTTTGAAAAGAAAAACCGTGCGGCGTTTGATGAGAAATAACTTCCCAGGTGCCCCCATCCATCTCGCCCGCTCACTCCATCTTCCGAGCGTCACCGCGCGGGGCCTCGGGCTGGGATCCATCTCGGGGTCTGTCATCCAGGGCCGGCCTCTCTCGGGCCCGAGTGACTGATGGGGCAGCCAGAGATTTAAAACACTCTCAGGAGACCTTCCCGGGACCTGCCGGCCGCCCTTCTGAACTATACATATTGATGTCAGAGGGGAACGGAGAGGGAGAGAGAGAAACATCCATGAGGAGAGAGAGTCATGGACCGGCTGCCTCCTGCACGCCCCCCACTGGGGATGGAGCCCACAACCCAGGCCTGTGCCCTGCCCGGGAATCGAACCCTGACCTCCAGGTTCATAGGTCGACGCTCAACCACTGAGCCACACCGGCCGGCCGGCCGGGCTGTAAGTGAATATTGTAAACATCTGCAGAGTATACGGGCGCAGGGAGGGGGCGTGACTGCGGTCGTTGGCTGGGTCGGAGGATGGCTTTAGGGTGAGATGTTCCAGAGGAATCGGCGTCTCTGGGTTTTAGGATCAGGTGTCTGCTCTCATCCATGTGGTTGTCTGTCGCCCCAACTGCCCACCCCCATCCCCTGTCCCCCGACTTTCCCGCCACCGCCCCCCGCCGCCCTCAGAGCCAGCGTTTGCCACATGTCAGGTCCCCGTGAGCTTCCCACGCGGCCACAGGTTCCCCGAACCCTTGTCTTGCAGACCTTCCCCAAAGTGCTGACAACTTACACGTGTTCCTCCTGATATGCGGACTCCGGCCGGTCAAAGACCCCCTCTACCTGGTGGACGCCTTCTCGGGTACGTCGGCCGAGGGGCCCGCGTGCGAATTCCTGTGGGGTTTTGGGTCTTCCCGGCTCGTTCTCTGCACGGTCAGCAAAACCGCTTCCGGTCGTTCCTGTGGAAAAACCAGAAGAACAATCGCGCTTGTGGGAACTGTCCTTGTTTCTTTCCACGTTCTCTGCCCCGGGCTCCTGAGGAAGCATGGGAGAGAGCGGAGCACGGCCGCCCGGCTCAGGGGTTGTGTCGACCTATGAACCCGGAGGTCAGGGTTCGATTCCCGGTCAGGGCACAGGCCCGGGTTGCGGGCTCCATCCCCAGTGTGGGGTGTGCGGGAGGCAGCCGATCCATGATTCTCTCTCATCTTTGATATTCCTATCTCTCTCTCCCTTCCTCTCTGAAATCCATATAAAAATATATATTAAAAGAAACAGCCGAGAGTTACGAGGCTAAACTAATGTTAGGGGAGTGCTCCAGGCAGGGCGCTGGTGCGATGGGCTGGGAGCTTTGCTGCTCACGATAACCTGTGTTCTGAGGTTGGTGGCATGTGACTTCTGGTTACCTAACGCGTTAGGTGTCTGGCTAAGGCGTCATGTTCCAGGACAATAACATTTACCTAAAAGCAAGCGATGCCAGCATGTTCACCTCTTACATCCATCTCACTTAGACGGGCTGCGGGGAATGAAGCCAGAAGATGAAATGGTTCCTGTATGAAGCTCGTGTGTTCTGCTGGGACTTGTAGCCATTTTTAACGTGTCTTTCCCGCCCTTTTCTCCCCAGAATGGCACCGAGAGGAGCCCAGTGCGTACCTGGTGATCGTCGGCCCTGAAGTGAGTAGACCCCTGTGAGCACCTGCCCGGACGCCTCTGCGGCCTGTGCTTTTAGGTTTCTTCTAAAACGAGTCCCCGTTATGCCCCTAACTAAGTTATTTTGTCCTTTTTGAGGAAGTAAGCTCTGTTTGCCTTTTTAAAAAATATATATTTTATTGATTTTTTACAGAGAGGAAGGGAGAGGGATAGAGAGTCAGAAACATTGATGAGAGAGAAACATGGATCAGCTGCCTCCTGCACACTCCCCACTAGGGATGTGCCTGCAACCAAGGTACATGCCCTTGGCCGGAATCGAACCCGGGACCCTTCAGTCCGCAGGCCGACGCTCTATCCACTGAGCCACACCGGTCAGGGCCGAGGATATGCTTTTATTGATTTTTGAAAGAGAGGAAGGGAGAGAGAGAGAGAGAGAGAGAGAGATCGGCTGCCTCCTGCATGCGCCCTGACCGGGGATCGAACCCGCACCTTTTGGCGAGGGGAACAACACTCCCACCAATGGAGCCGCCCGGCCAGGGCAAGTCTGTTTGCCTTTTTGAAAATGAAAACGAGCCCCGGCTGGTGCAGCTCAGTGGTTGAGGGTCGGCCTGCGGACTGAGTGGTCCCGGGTTCGATTCCGGTCAAGGGCATGTACCTGGGTTGCAGGCTCCTCTTCGGCCTGGGCCCTGGCGGAGCGCGTGCAGGAGGCAGCCCGTCGATGTGTTTCTCTCACGTCGATGTTTCTCTCTGTGTTTCCCTCTCCCTTCCACTCGTTCTAAACATCAACGGGAAAATATCCTCGGGGGAGGATTTAAAGAAAAATAAAAATAAGTGTAAACTAGACCCCAGCTGCAGAGTGAGAGGCTTGATGCATGTGAGTGAACCTCGGTTTATGCCCAGGTGATGGGGTGTCCGTCCCAGGCTTGCACGTGCACCCCAACGTCCTCTCCTCAAGCAGGGAGCGTTGAGGGTGCGCAGGCTGCGTGCGGGAATGGCCCCGCCGTGACCCTCAGGGCACCAACGGGAGGCAGCGGGGTTCCTCGCAGCTCAGGGTCTCGCCGGTTCTGTGATTTTTCCTTCTGTGGGTTTTCTGGTTCCTGCGGGACCCACAAAGCATGCAGAGTGTGTGTGGGGGGGTTGGCGGGGGGTCCCCACGCTTGGCTCAGTGTTGTACAGACCCCTGGAAATGGTAGATTTACCCAGGAAAAGGCCGCCTACCCTCACCAAGGTATCAAGGCCGCCGCACGAGACCGAGGCACCCCCCAACCTCTGTCGTTTGTTTAATGCAACGCGCACACACACACGCACACACGCACACACATGCACACAAACACACACGCGTGCGCACACATGCACACGTGTGCACACACACAGAGGAAGTTTCTGGAAAACAGTGGCTTCATGATAAACTACAGGGATAGCGCCATGTGCATTCCTCTGGCTGGGCGGGGTTGTCATTCAGAGCCCTGCTGGCAGGTGTGAGAGAGACAGGAACTGCCTCTGCCTTCCCTCCCCTCCCCCCCC
>NW_005372020.1:214286-216658 GCF_000412655.1 Myotis brandtii | reverse complement strand
TTTGCACGGCATAGCCCACCGGGAGTCTCCTCTGTCGGTTCTGCTGTCCTCTCCACGCTGTCGCTGTCGAGGCGGCTCTGTTGCCGCGAGGCTCTTCCGGCTCTTCCGGCTCTCGCTCACGTCTGTCTCGGTCTCTGCAGGTGGACCCGGTGTTCACGAGGGAAGTCAAGGCCAAGGTGGAGAGGTGAGCCTCGGGGGGAGCAGGGGTTTAGCGGGAGGGGACCCCAGGGGCCCGCACGTCTCCGCGGCAACGAGTCCCGGGCTCTGTTCCCGACAGGACTCCTCCTTCAACCCCCCCGGACAGTCCCGCGGGACCGGACACTGTGACTTCCCACGTGCAAGCCCGGAAACGTGGGCCCGCAGCGTCCGCCGCTCCCGGGAAAGGGCACGGGTCAGAGGACCGTCTCTCCCCTCTGGGTCACCCCGTTAGGTGATTTCCTCGGGGACCCCCACCCCGGTTTCTACCCCACTTACTGGCCACCCCTTACTGGTCAGCAGCAGGGACTGGGAAATTCTGACGTGTCCCCGTATACAATCAGGCCTCTATATGGCTCACAGACACAGATGCAGGTACAAAAACGCGTGACCGATTATGTGAAAGGACACGTATCAAATCACGGCAGTGGTGGGAAGCGGAGGGGATGGACGTGAGTCAGTGTTCTTGAATGAAAACAAACAAAAGCAGAAAAACTGCCCAGCCGGCGTGGCTCCGTGGCTGAGCGTCGACCTAGGAACCAGGAGGTCAGGGTTCGATTCCCAGTCAAGGGCACAGGCCCGGGTTGTGGGCTCGATCCCCAGTGGGGGGCGTGCAGGAGGCAGCCGGTCCATGATTCTCCCTCATCATTGATGTCTCTCTCTCCCTCTCCCTTCCTCTCTGACATCAGTAAATATGTATATTTTTAAAGGTAAAACCCCCAGGACTAAATACTGTCAACTCCGGGGCAGGAACACGGGCATGGCTTGCGTTCTCCTACTTTAGTGTCTGTTTCTCTCTGTTCACCTGTCATGTCGCCATCAGGAGGTGGGAGGGGGCGGCATTAATATTGGAAAAGCGTCGTTTTCTCAGTCTTCAGGCAGAACCGCAGAGCCTTATCTCGGACTCGCAGTGTCCGGGAAGCCCGTGTCTCGTGTGTTAAATGCATTCGAAACGCCCACCGACGAGCTGGCGGCCGTGTCTCCCCGCCCAGCCCCTCCCGGGGACCCACCGAGAAATGCCTCCCACTCCCAGTCCGTGTGTTGCAGGTCGGCGGGGGTGCGGCTGCTCCCCGAGATGCCCCAGGGCGACCTGCACGCGGCCGAGAAGAACTGCCTCGCCCTGGTCAACAGCTCGCTCTCCGAGGGCATGTCGGCGGCCATTCTGGAGGTAACGGCTCTTGGGCCTTCCCTCGCTTTCCTCCTCGTGCCAGGCACCATCTTCCTCATGTTTCCAGCTTGAAAAATGCAGCCACGTTTCCCCAGGAGCTCAGTGCAGACAACACCGATTTATTCATTCATTTATTTTATTTTCCTGTATATATTTTTTAATTGATTTCAGAGAGGAAGGGAGAGGGAGAGAGAGAAAGATCAATGATGAGAGAGAATCCTGGACCAGCTGCCTCCTGCATGCCCCCTACTGGGGATCGAGCCCGAAACCCGGGCCTGTGCCCTTGACTGGGAATCGAACCCGGGACCCTTCAGTCCTCGGGTCATCGCTCTAACCACTGAGCAAAGCAGCCAGGGCTGGGCACAGCTGCTCTTAAAACGCCCACCACCGCCTCCTCTTCCGCCCGCAGGCCATGGACCTGGAGGTGCCGGTGCTGGCCAGGAACATCCCGGGCAACGCGGCCGTGGTCCAGCACGGGGTCACGGGGCTGCTGTTCTCCGACCCTCAGGTAGCGGGGTCCTTCCCGGGTCCGTGGGTCGGGATGGTTTGCCTGTGCATTTGTCTCAGCATCTTGCACGTTTTCGTCAGCGCTCAGCGCCCCGTCATGGTCAGGGCGGCCCTACACACAGCGGGCTCAGCTGTGACCACAGGGGCCCCCTGGACGCCCCTCTGGATACAACCTGGGGGCGTGTGGGAAACGGGGGGACGGAGGGCCCCTGGGGGTCCTGGCCCGAGCCAAGCCCTTCTCCTCCCCAGGCTCGGGGTGCCCATTGCTCACCCGGCTCCTGGTGTTGGGTGGACGGCCACTCAGCTGGGCCAACGTGTGTGAAGGAAACTGGGAGCCAGTTCGCATCCATTCCCGTGTTTGTGCGAATGGCCGTCCCTCCTGCAGGCCGTTCTCCCGGACAAAGCGGGGAGAGCGGACGCAGACCCGGGCTTGGGGCGCCCGGGCAACCCCCGTGGCCGGTGACCCTGCTCCTCTCCGCTCCCTCCTCGCAGGAGTTCGTGC
>NW_005372020.1:203595-204623 GCF_000412655.1 Myotis brandtii | reverse complement strand
GTCGAGGCCCCGTGTCCGGGCACCGAGAGGCGAGGAAGGGCCGGCTGAGCCTGGAAGGAGGAGCCGCGTGGCCGCTGCCCGACCCCGCGATGATGCCGATGCCTCGGGTTCTGAAATTCCGCTCCGGGAAGCCGGGCGCTGTCCCTGGTCCTGACCTCCCGGGTGCGCGGCTCCTGGTACCGCAGGTTCCTGACCTCCGTCTTCACATCCACACGCACCCAGGCCTCGTGTGCGGGGAAGAGCATGTTTTTAAGAGAATAAAGTGCGTCCTCAGCCGCCTTCTAAGCTCCTTGCTCTGTTCTTAATAGGCAGGTAAGGCCCCGCCCACTGCCGGGACCACGCCCACTGCCGGGACCACGCCCACTGCCAGGGCCCCGCCCACTCCCCCGGTCCCCAGGGTTTCAAAAGGAGAGGCGGACACCGGAGCATCTAATGCAGAGAGGTTTCAACGCAACCACTAGTTCAAGGCCCAAGGAGAGGTGTAAACAAATGCTTTTCTTTCTTTTTTTCCTAATTTATGGACTTCACAGAGGAAGGGAGAGAGAGAGAAAGGAACATCCATGATGAGAGAGAGTCATGGACCGGCTGCCTCCTGCACGCCCCCCACTGGGGATGGAGCCCGCAACCCGGGCGCCCTGACCGGGAATCGAACTGAGCTCCTGGTTCCTAGGTCGAGGCTCAACCACTGGGCCACGCGGGCCGGGCTAATGTTTAAGGTGACGGGTCTATGGCCCGTGAATGATGTTATACGTGTCCACGCGGCCCTGCCTTAGACTGTGGGGACCGCTGTCTGTCACGTGGATAAAAGCGGCGCCCACCCCGCGCCGGCAGCAGCTCTCCCCGGAGAAGCCATCCGCCTCCAGCAACAAACAACACGACGCACCGTCAAACAGTGTCTCTTTCATCCCGGGAACAACAGCTTAATTGCCGGAGCCGTTTAGTCACCAGCCGCAGTGGCGCATTCGCTAATGAAATGTTTCACGCCGCTTGGCTCCTGTGCGCCCCCCCCCCCCCTCTTTCTTTATATT
>NW_005372020.1:200529-203488 GCF_000412655.1 Myotis brandtii | reverse complement strand
TGAATGACGGAGCCGCAAAGACTGCGCTGGAGTGAGGGACGTGGTTGATGCTGATGCTCGTCTCTGGGCTTCTCTCCGCAGCAGCCGCCCTAGTGCAGCTGCCAGCCCACCAGGCCAGGCCATTGGGGCGCAGGGCCGGGTCTGGAGGTGCCGCTGTAACCAATCACCCTGAACCAGCAGGCGGCCCCAGTGGCCGTAGTTAATTGCAGTCCTTCTGTGCGTCCAGGAACTGGGAGAAATGGGGGAGGGGGAGCGGAGGAAGCATAACCACCCTTTTGAGTCTGATCTTTGCTTAGATTTCATCAGCCAGCGGAGAGCGGGCTCTGGGGTTGTAACTCCCGTGGCTCTGCTGATGGGTGGCCCGTGGGGGCTGTGGCTGTGGGGATGGCGTAGCTCAGAAGTTAGGGGCTCCCCTGCGGTCGGCTCCCATTTCGTGGCCGTCCAACCCGTGACGCTTTTGGGGAAGCCTGGGGTGTCTGGGAAGCCCTCGGGTGTCTAGGGAAGCCCTCGGGTATCTAGGGCCCCCCTCGGGTGTCTAGGGAAGCCCTCGGGTGTCTAGGGAAGCCCTCGGGTGTCTAGGGAAGCCCTCGGGTGTCTAGGGAAGCCCTCGGGTGTCTAGGGAAGCCCTCGGGTGTCTAGGGAAGCCCTCGGGTGTCTAGGGAAGCCCTCGGGTGTCTAGGGAAGCCCTCGGGTGTCTAGGGAAGCCCTCGGGTGTCTACGGAAGCCCTCGGGTGTCTAGGGAAGCCCTCGGGGGTCTAGGGAAGCCCTCGGGTATCTAGGGCCCCCCTCGGGTGTCTAGGGAAGCCCTCGGGTATCTACGGAAGCCCTCGGGTATCTAGGGCCGCCCTCGGGTATCTAGGGAAACCCTCGGGTATCTAGGGAAGCCCTCGGGTATCTAGGGCCCCCCTCGGGTGTCTAGGGAAGCCCTCGGGTGTCTAGGGAAGCCCTCGGGTGTCTAGGGAAGCCCTCGGGTGTCTAGGGAAGCCCTCGGGTGTCTAGGGAAGCCCTCGGGTGTCTAGGGAAGCCCTCGGGTGTCTAGGGAAGCCCTCGGGTGTCTAGGGAAGCCCTCGGGTGTCTAGGGAAGCCCTCGGGTGTCTAGGGAAGCCCTCGGGTGTCTAGGGAAGCCCTCGGGTGTCTAGGGAAGCCCTCGGGTGTCTAGGGAAGCCCTCGGGTATCTACGGAAGCCCTCGGGTGTCTACAGAAGCCCTCGGGTATTGAGTCTCTGCTGTGGAAGGGGAGTGAGATCCTCTCTCTCACCGCTAGGGGGCAGCACGTGGCTGGACTTGGTCAACGGGATTCTTGGTCCAGAATTTTGAATCTATGGCCCCTGTGGCAGGGCCGTGGGTGGCTGTGTTGTCTTTGCTGCGGCAGCTCCTTGCCCAGCCTCTCCCGCCACCATGGACTCTCGGAGCTCCTCGTGTCTTCCCGATAGCGGGTCCATCTCTGCTGCTTGTGACCAGAAACCCGACCGTGTCCAACAAGCTCCTTAGAAGAACACACCGCTGGTTATGCCTCGGGGGAAAGAGGCGAGGCAGGCGTTTTGTCGACACCCTGCCTAAATGACACGCTAACCTGGGGTTCACACGTGGGCGACGGGGAAGCAGACTTGCTCTCAGGGGCAGTGTTCGGAGAGGATGCAGTGGGAATCCCCCTGGGAGCCCCAAATTCAGCCGTCGCCCCCAAATCCATCGCTTTCTTGTGGCCCCATAGGAAGAGACTTCCCGGACCGGCGGGCATAGCGTGTGTCATGACTGAGAGCAGCAACCCGTGGTCTGGGAAAGGCAGGCATCAGAGCCAGATGCCGGCTCACTGGCACGTCCGCCCGGCTCTGATCCTAAACGCTTGGGTGCTCTATCCTCTCTCTGCTTCAGTGTCTAATCTGTAACGAGGGACTAACGATGCCTTAACGCTGCAGCATGGGGATGATGATACATTGTGTCTATTCACTAAGGGATACAAACTTACAGCGGCACCCGGACAGGGCTCATTGCCGTCTCTCTCCCTCTGTGGACCACACAGCAAAATGCCCCAGAATTGCTCAAAACGGCACGTGAGACTGCAGGGCGGCGGCTTCCTCGAAGAGAGGTGGTTGGGCCGCTCAGAGTCTCACAGTGCGATGCAGAGCTCGGCCAGTTGGGCTCAGGGGCCCCTTGAGTCCTGGGCAGGCAGAGTACCCCTGTCCCCCCCCCCCCCCCCCCCCCACCGTTTCCCTCGGGGAGAAGGAACCTGGATGGACTCTCCCTGCCTGGGTGTCTCGGTGTCTGGGCCCTGCAGGACCCGTTCTCCTGCTGGCTCGCCTGGGCTTGTGGGTCTGGGGGCAGGAAGTTCCAAAGAGGGTGCAGGGGCGGGGCTCTCGAGACCCAGGGGTGCACCTGACAGGGCGCCACCTCCGCGGCATCACGGGGACTAACGCAGGGGATGCAGCCAGCCCGCATCGCAGGATCAGGTAAGAGGAGGAGCTGCGAGTCCCATCGAAGATGGTGCTCCCCGGGGACACAGCTCGCCCTTGGCTCAGCCTGTCCCACCGGCGATCCGCAGACCCACAGGCCCGGACACACATGTCTAGGGCCTCACCAGCCTGGCCTCGCCACTCAGGGCCCGAGAAGCTGGTCCTGAGCCCTGGCCCGATTCTGGACCTGGGGCTGTCTCCCGTGTCCCGTCACTACAGGGCCTGGCAGGACACGTGTGTACCCACCTGCGCTGCTGCCAACAACATGCAGGTCCAACCGTCGCCCGTGCCATCCCGTGTGCTGCCAGGAGGGGGTCCTTCTCTTTGGGGACCCCTGGGCGAGGGAGCTACGTGGCTCCGTGTGGACCCCACAGGAGACAGAGCAAGCCTGAGGCTCCGGCTCTGTGTCTGGAGGCCTCGGTGTCCGGGCCAGCGGCGTCTGCACCGGTCTAGCCGCTCACGCACCTCTGCGGCCGGCAGTCGGCGTGGGTCTCTGCAGCTGCATCGCGC
>NW_005372020.1:198553-200478 GCF_000412655.1 Myotis brandtii | reverse complement strand
ATCGCGCCCAGTGGCTGCCGCGTGCCCAGGGCCAGGAGTGCAGAGCCGAGGGCTGCATCCGGTCTCCAGGGCTGAGGGCTCAGTGAGCGGAACCGGAGGCCCAGCCCGCAGGCCGCTGAGTCCTCTCGGAAGATTCCTTGCCCGGAGCTGACCTTGGGCGGCCGCGCAGCCGACACAGAGGGTGCCAAACGCTAAGAGGACGGCTATCGATCAGGTCTGGAGGGAGGCGGCGGCAGAGTCGTAAACGCTTATTAATGGCCTGAGACCGGAGGGATGCTGGGTTTCTGGCAGGAAGATAAGGGTGCGGAGGGAGTTAAAGAATCAGAATCTACAGCCTTCGCCCCGGAAGGCCGGCTGCCCAACCCGGCTGTGGGTCAGAGTCAAGGGGGGTGGGGGAGGGAGCTTTTATTGCTATTTTTTAAAATATATTTTTATTGATTTCTGAGGGGAAGGGAGAAGGAGAGAGAGAAACATCCAAGATGAGGGAGAATCATGGATCAGCTGCCTCCTGCACACCCCCTACTGGGGATGGAGCCCACAACCCAGGCCTGTGCCTTGACCGGGAATCGAACCGTGACTTCCTGGTGCCTAGGTCGAGGCTCAACCCCTGAGCTTGTGGGCCGTTCCTCTTTGACTTTGGGGCCCGGAGACTACAGGCTCTGAGGGACCAGGGCCTCTAGGGACCTGCCTCCTGCTGCGGTTACCGGGCTGCGGTGAGGGGCGCACAGGGGTGGAGCTCGCTGGGGAGGGGGGCGGGGGGCAGGTTGCGCTCAGTGCGGGTCTATATATTGGCACGCGCGCCGCAGGCTACGCGTCCGTCCATTGCCCGTGAGCGGGCAGAGAATTTCAATCGCTGTATTGACCGTGTCTGCTATTGGACGGGCGTGGAGGCACCTGGGACTTGTTTCCAAAGCCCACAGGGTGTTCAGATACCGCGAGCGCCGGGAGGAGAGGAAGCCGCCTGTGCTGGGAGAGCCCACCTGGTGGGGGAGTCGGGGACGGCCTCTCCCCCTTGCCCCCCCCCCGCCACCTCCCCAAGGAGCCAGAGGGTCACCGCAGGTCACCCCGCGGCCCTCCCTGCCTCCGGGGAGCCCCTCTCCTGCCTGTGGAGGGGCGCTGAGGCCGAGGGGGTGGCCAGGGCTGTGGGGACGCTGGTGGATCTGTCCTGCTCTCTCTCTCTCTCTCTCTCTCTCTCGCTCTCTCTTTCTGCCTGCATTTGGGTCAGGGGAAGGAAGGGTTTGTGCCCATGGCCAGGGTGTCCTACAGTTTCGAGCTGGTTACATGGTGTGATGAGCGGGTGGGGGGGCCCTCCCTGGCAGCCCAGCGCCCGGCCGGTCCCCTTGTAGGTTTATTATTATTATTGTTGTTATTGTTGTTGTTGTTGTTGAGGGAGAGACACAGAGAGACACGTGGATGTGAGAGACAGATGACTGGTTGCCTCCTCACGTGCAGGATCAAACCTGCAACCCAGGCCAGTGCCCTTGACTGGACTCGAACCCGGGACCCTTCAGGCCGCGGCCGATGCTCTATCCACTGAGCCACATCGGCCAGGGCTCCCCTTGTAAGTGTAGCTCCCCGGGGCCTTCACCCAGAGGCCACCCCCGGTCCTGGGGTTCCCCGCGCCCCCAAATGCTCATGCCAAAGGCCCAGCCCAGCTCAGGGTGAGGCCTCATTGGAAACGGGGCCTTCGCAGGTGCAACCTGTTAGGATGGAGCCGCACTGGCCCGGGCCCGTGGTGCCCGGTGCTCACAAGCGAGGGGGGAATTTGGACACAGACACACGCACGCGGCGTGGGAAACCCCGTGGAGGCAGAGGTCGGGGTGGAGTCTCCCTCGCAGCCCCGCGGGGAGCCAGCCCTGCCCGCTCGGACCCGGACTTGCAGCCTCCGAGGGCGGATTTCTGTGGCCCAAACCCCAGCGCGTGGG
>NW_005372020.1:196931-197865 GCF_000412655.1 Myotis brandtii | reverse complement strand
CGGGGGCCGGCCCCTCCCCCTTGCCCCCCCCCCCGCCACCTCCCCAAGGAGCCAGAGGGTCACCGCAGGTCACCCCGCGGCCCTCCCTGCCTCCGGGGAGCCCCTCTCCTGCCTGTGGAGGGGCGCTGAGGCCGAGGGGGTGGCCAGGGCTGTGGGGACGCTGGTGGATCTGTCCTGCTCTCTCTCTCTCTCTCTCTCTCTCTCGCTCTCTCTTTCTGCCTGCATTTGGGACGTTCAGGGGAAGGGTTTGTGCCCATGGCCAGGGTGTCCTACAGTTTCGAGCTGGTTACATGGTGTGATGAGCGGGTGGGGGGGCCCTCCCTGGCAGCCCAGCGCCCGGCCGGTCCCCTTGTAGGTTTATTATTATTATTGTTGTTATTGTTGTTGTTGTTGTTGAGGGAGAGACACAGAGAGACACGTGGATGTGAGAGACAGATGACTGGTTGCCTCCTCACGTGCAGGATCAAACCTGCAACCCAGGCCAGTGCCCTTGACTGGACTCGAACCCGGGACCCTTCAGGCCGCGGCCGATGCTCTATCCACTGAGCCACATCGGCCAGGGCTCCCCTTGTAAGTGTAGCTCCCCGGGGCCTTCACCCAGAGGCCACCCCCGGTCCTGGGGTTCCCCGCGCCCCCAAATGCTCATGCCAAAGGCCCAGCCCAGCTCAGGGTGAGGCCTCATTGGAAACGGGGCCTTCGCAGGTGCAACCTGTTAGGATGGAGCCGCACTGGCCCGGGCCCGTGGTGCCCGGTGCTCACAAGCGAGGGGGGAATTTGGACACAGACACACGCACGCGGCGTGGGAAACCCCGTGGAGGCAGAGGTCGGGGTGGAGTCTCCCTCGCAGCCCCGCGGGGAGCCAGCCCTGCCCGCTCGGACCCGGACTTGCAGCCTCCGAGGGCGGATTTCTGTGGCCCAAACCCCAGCGCGTGGG
>NW_005372020.1:195907-196765 GCF_000412655.1 Myotis brandtii | reverse complement strand
GGTCCCAGGTAACAGGTGCGCACCCCAGCCCCCGCAGGAGGGGCCGCAGGTGGCAGCAGTGAGGAGCCGAGGCAGGTGCGAGCGAAGCAGCAGCAGCGCTGGCTTTATTCGCAGGGACAGGCGCCCGGTGGGAAGAATCGCCGCTGGTTCAGCCTTTGCCGTCTTTCCCTCCCCTCAGGGCACGGGTCACAGGCCGGCCACGTGTCCCCCCGAGACAGGCAGGGGTGTCCCCGCTCCACACTCGGCGACAGGCGCGTCCCTCACTGTCCTGGGAACACAGCCCCCCTCCGCCTGTCTGTCCCCCAACTTCCAGGGAGAGACGTGACCGGGAGAATTATTTCCCTATTTTAGGAAAAGGGGAGGAGTTTGCGCTCTGGGACAATCTGGGTGTCCTGCCTGGAGGTGGCGGCAGCAAACCCTCTGTATTCTGTCAGGGATGCTCAGGTGTGAGCGCCATTTTGCCAGAGTGTCTGAACTTTTAAGAGGCTCAAACATCCAGATTTTTTTCTTTTTCTTTTTTTGTGTGAAATGGGCAAAGTGCCAGCTATTGACTTGTCCTTTATAAATCTCACAGTGACCCGAAAGTGACCTTCTTTGCAGTTACTCCCCTACTAGCTGCAAGGTGCAGAGAGCAGGTCTGGGCCTGTTCTCGTTGCAGACCGGCACATAGTAGGTGCTCAGGAAGCACCGCCGGGAAGAGGCGATACTGTTCGCACCTGGCGAGCATTGGGCGCCGCTGCCCTGTTCTATGGAACCGTCTGGGCTGCGTTATCGGAGGAACCTGAAGTCCAGCCGTTTCCACGCGGACAGAGTCACCCAGGCCACGGACACACACAGGACGGAGCGATGTCCGGGCCG
>NW_005372020.1:193920-194632 GCF_000412655.1 Myotis brandtii | reverse complement strand
ACAGCCCTGGCCGGGGACCTGCCGTCACCGCCCAGACATCACACGGCCGCCCTCTTCCTTCCGGAGAACCGGGGGCCGAGCGTCAGCAGGGACCCTCGCGGCCACTGTCCACCCTCAGACCAGCTCCTTCCAGGGCAGCCAGCCTGGAAGGCCACCCAGGGGCCTCCTCGGGGACCCACACCTGGGAGCCCACAGAGACCCCGTGAGACCGGCGCATGCTGGGAACTGCCCGCTGCCCACAGGGACCCAGCCCGGGAGAGGCTGGTGCAGGAGGCGCCTCTGAACGCAGTGCGGCTGCTACAGTAAAACCTCGGGTCTCTGAACCTGAGTGACGTTCTGGGCCCGTGTCCCCGGGGACAGAGGAGGAAGCGCTGACTCGCCGGCACGGAGGGCTCTGTCCGTCTGTGTGTCTGTGTGTCCTGGGCACTTGTTAGAAGGGGCGGTGGCCCCCACACGCCCTGGTGCGCCACTGCCCGGCTCTGCAGATCAGGCGGCTGCTACAGTAAAACCTCGGGTCTCTGAACCTGAGTGACGTTCTGGGCCCGTGTCCCCGGGGACAGAGGAGGAAGCGCTGACTCGCCGGCACGGAGGGCTCTGTCCGTCTGTGTGTCTGTGTGTCCTGGGCACTTGTTAGAAGGGGCGGTGGCCCCCACACGCCCTGGTGCGCCACTGCCCGGCTCTGCAGATCAGCCGGCCACTCTGCCTGCCCTTG
>NW_005372020.1:192919-193764 GCF_000412655.1 Myotis brandtii | reverse complement strand
GTGCCCCCCAGGCCCCGCCACCCACGTCCCCAGCGACCACTTCCGCTCCACCCCAGGTCAGCGTTCCTCCCTCGTCCACACCCTGAGCGGCGGCCCCACGCGGACCTCACACCCGACCCCCTGATTAGAGAGAGGGGGGCGCTCGTCCCTGGAGGCTCGCAGACGCTCAGAGATCCAGGCTGTATTTCTCTCCCCGGGTTCACACATCCTGCCACGTGTGACGAGCGCCTCGCCACTGACCCTGCCGTGGGGACAGGGGCGTCCAGAGGGATCCGGCCTCCGGGCGGAGCCAGGGGTGTTTCCTGGGACTCTGTTGACAATGTCACCGGGGTCTCGTCCTGTCCTTCCTTCCTCCCCCTGGCGGGGCACCCTGGCCGCCCACCCCCAAAATTAAAGGCGAAAAGGTGAGTGAGAACCACTGTCCGCGCGCGTGCGTGCTACGCGTCATCCCGGAGGATCCCTTCCACGTAGCCGCGTGGGTCCTGCTCCCCAGGGTCCAGGGCCCGGCAGACCCAGCCCGAGTCTTCCTCGCCGCCCGTCCCTGGGGCGCCCGCGGGGCCCCTGTCCTCCGGGGAGGAGATGGAGGTGAAGGTGGTGAAGGTCACCCTCCTCCTCTTGGAGGTGGGGGACGTGGGCGGCTCGCTCTTCCCCTCGCTCCTGGGGGCGCCGGCGGCGGGTCCGGACAGCAGCTGCCCGTTGGCGCTGGTCTG
Organism: Myotis brandtii; assembly: GCF_000412655.1. NCBI lineage: Eukaryota > Metazoa > Chordata > Mammalia > Chiroptera > Vespertilionidae > Myotis > Myotis brandtii. The sequence goes on along the minus strand of NW_005372020.1, from coordinate 193,054 downwards.
GGTGCTGAGCAGGAACTTGCTCTCCTCCAGGTCCAGGCCCCTGTCCGTGGTGCTGATCGGCTCGTCCTGGGCGAAGCGGAGGCGGCTCTCCAGCAGCTCCGCCCCCGGGCTCAGCCCCACCCAGTCGTGGGCGTG
>NW_005372020.1:190691-192435 GCF_000412655.1 Myotis brandtii | reverse complement strand
GTGGGCGTCGGTCTGGCCGAATTTCACCCTCACGGAGGCGGTCCCCGCGGCCAGCACGCTCTTCCGCTGGGACTTCTGGCAGGACTCGCTGATGACCATCTCCACCCGGACCAGGGCGCCCTGCCCCTCGGATTCCGCCACGAGGACGGGCCACTGGGAGGCGGGGTCTTGGCGGACGGAGACCACCTGCTGGTCCGCGGAGGTGGCCGACAGGGAGAAGTCTCCCCCCGCGTAGATGTCCAGGGGCGTGACGGCGCCGTCGCTGAACTGCACCCAGCAGCTGAGGGCCGCCTCCTGCGGGGGAACGTGAGTCCGTCAGCGCGGGCGCCAGGCTCAGCGAGCACCCGTCACGGACACGGCGGACAGACTGCATGACCGCAAAGGAAACGCGGTGAGCCGTGTGCGCCGTGTGGAAACAGGAGGTGCGCAGAGCTCAGAGCAGGAAAGAAAACTCACTCCCACACGAGGTGAAGCGGAGGAAAACCACCCAATGACGGCCCAGGGCCGGGGGGACACCCCACAACACCAGGCCACCACCTGCGTGCGCAGCAGGTTCACCCAAATCCCACGTTCCTCCCAAGAGGCAATGCGTCTCATCTCTGAGGAGCGAGGGGTCTCCCGTGTGCAAATCCTGTTAACAGTGTGCCCTCACCTGGGTGTGACCTCACCTGGGTGTGCCCTCACCTGGGTGTGACCTGCCCGATGCGACCCCACCCTGTGGTGTCCCGGCCTCTGTACCTGGCCGGGCCTCTGCAGAAGCTCCTGAGCCAGGGCTGTGGCGAAGATGGCCCTGTTGCTCCCTGGGCTGAGCTGCAGGGAGAGCGACAGGCCTGCCACCACCTGCACCCCCAGGTCCGTGACGGTGACCTTCTCGTCCAGCACCGTGATGGTCTTCTCAGCCAGGATGGCGTCCGACAGGGGCGACAGGATCTGGAAACAGAACCGCATGACAAGCGGAAACGGCGCTGTCTGTGTCTTCTTCCCAAAGCTGTGTCCTGCCTGACAAGTTCCTGTCTTTTTAAATAACAGCAAGATGGGAAGGGCTGGACAGGGCGGAGCGCGGCCCCTGCCCCACCATGGAGATGACCTGGGTGGCATTAAAGAGGTGCGGGGCGCCCAGCCGGCGTCACTCAGGGGTTGAGCATCGTCCCGGGCACCAGGAGGTCACAGTTCCATTCCATTCGGCACATGCCCTGTTGCAGGCTCAGTCCCCAATAGGGGCCGTGCAGAAGGCACAGAAGGCAGGATGTTCTCCCTCATTGACGTCTCTCTCTCCTCTCTCTCTCTCTCTCCCTCCTCTCTCTCTAAAAACCAATACAACATATTTAAAATATAAAGAAAAGAGGAGCGTCCTTGCCCCTGGGGACATCTTACCTGGAGGGTGGTCATCCCGAGCTCCTGGCCCACCAGGACCTGCCCCCCCTGCAGCCGGGCGATCCGAGGCTCCTCCACCTGCATGAACTCCTTCACCAGCTCCGTGATGTCCACCTGCCAGTCGGAGCCCAGCAGGTGGGCCAGGGGGCCCCCAGGGTCCGCTGATTCGGCCACAAACTGAGTCAGGACGCGCACCATGGCGTGCTGGTACTGGAGGGCGCAGCCCCGACCCCGCCTCTCCTCATCTTCCTCTTCCTCGCTGTCCCGAGCTGGCCTGGCAAAGGGTCAGTTCAGTTTAGCAGGTCCTGACTCCTTGGGCCAATGGTCAGGGGCTGTGCGGAGGGCGGGGCTGTGTGTGTGGGGCGGGGCT
>NW_005372020.1:183581-190563 GCF_000412655.1 Myotis brandtii | reverse complement strand
GGGGGCGGGGCTGGGCGGAGGGCAGAGGGACACAGTGGCACCGGAAGTCGCCCCCCAACTCATCCCCGCTGCCTGTTCCCACTGAGCCCCGCACACTGACTTGGGTTCCTGCCGGGGTCCCCACGGACACGCCACCTGCTGTCGGGGGCGATGGGCACCCTCCAGCCCTTGATCTGGTTGAGCTCGGCGTCCGAGACCTCGATGTGCAGCGGGAGCCGGGGCGCCCACACCGTCATCTCCAGGGGGGCGCTCAGGTGCTGGTAGGTGAAGGTCACCACCGCCGCCACCTTGCCCTTCATCTCCTTCCCGTTGACGAAGACATAGTCGCAGTGGTCGGACACCTGGGGGGGGGGCAGAGGCCGTGAGTTCCCGTCCTGGCCCACGGCCCACGGGCACCAGGGAAGGCGTTTCTGTGGTCCGTGTCCTGGGGTCTTTCCCGGGAAGCCTCCTGCCAGGGGGCGTGGCTGGGGCCCAGGACTCGGCTGCCCCCTGCTGGGAGGGCAGGGTGGGCCCCCCCAAGGGTGGCCGGGCACCCAGCACATCCTGGGCGGATGGTCCCCGCGGGAGCGGTGGGCAGAACGCCCGGTCCAGACCGACCCCTCTTCTCCTCCAGCCCCTGGTCCCTGGGCTCATTCCAGGGTTCAAGGCTCCAACCCCGAGATGAGCTGGAGAAACGCAAGGTCTGGGGGAGCCGCTGAGACCAGCTCCTCCCTCTTGTTAAAATATGACCCGTTGTTGCCCAGCCAGCGTGGTTCAGTGGTTGAGTGTTGACCTATGAACCAGGAGGTCAGGGTTCGATTCCCGGTCTGGGCACCTGCCCGGGTTGTGGGCTCCGTCCCCCGTGGGGGGCGTGCAGGAGGCAGCCGGTCCATGATTCTCTCTCCTCATGGATGTTTCTCCCTCTCCCTTCTTCTCTGGAATCAATAAAAAAATATTTTAAAGAAATATGACCAGGTGTTCGAGCCGAGGGATTTATTCGCTCCCACTTCACAGTGCTGACGGCTGGAAGGGCCGTCCCTTCAAGCTCCCCACCCCTCCCAGACCCCGAGGCGGAACCACTCCGACGGGCACGGCCGGGCACTTATGAGAATTTAATGCCATCTCCTTTTTTCTGCGTAAATGCCGCACGAGTATAAATCTTAGTTAAATATCGCCAATACTTGTGGGGAAATTTATGTTCTCATGGTTTGCTCTTTTTTTTAAAGAGCTAGAGCTAAGGATATTAAAATTCTTCCCCCTCCCCCCCTTTGAATTTAGCCTCCAGGAATATTTATTTGCATCCGTTTCTCCATCTAGGCATCGCCTCTTCGAAATTAGTTTTTATCCTGGGCCGAACAAGTCACGTGCACAACAGTGACAAGGAAATGCGTGGCTACGGGGTACCTAGGGCTGTGCCCACGGCACCGCTCGGCATCTGATTAGATGCTTCGCCCACGGAACCCTCGCCAGGAGTCTGGTGGGAGGCACCGTTACCCCATTTTCCAGACGATAAACTGAGGCACCAGGTCCCTTCGCTGTCAGGGACGCATCCCGCTGGCTAATGAACGAGAGACGACTTTACCTATCTCTGTGGCATCTGTTAACTTTTATATGGATACTAGAGGGTGTTTCTATCTCTCTCTCCCTCTCAATTCCTCTCTGAGATCAATAATATATATGTATATATATGTAATAAAAGCATAATATGCTAATTAGACTGGACGTCCTTCTAAATGACCTTCTGAATAAAGCCAGGGCCGTGAGGGAAGCCCGGGTCCCGGGTGCCAGAGGGAAGCCAGTGCCGGCAGCCGGGGGAAGGAAGGCCTACTTTTGCATGAATTTTTATGCACCGGGCCTCTAGTAGATATATAAAAATGACAACAAAAACATTGAGGCCAAACACAATGTGTGTACTGGCTACACATACGACCGGAGACCCTTGAACTTGCAGCCTCTGACGCAGAACGCAAGCGAACCTCATGGTATTCTTTTGTTTGGGGGACAGGGGAGGGGGCAGGGGGGAAGGGGGAGGGACAGGCACAGGGAGCTCCCTGGAGGGGGAGGCGCCGGGTCCTCCGTCCTCAGGGCTTTAAGGGGAGACTTTAGGGGAGGCCCCAGGGGAGGGTCTCAGTGGGAGCGCAGCAGCTCCCGGGTGTGTCCTTCAGGGTCGGGGTCTCCCCTGATTGGCTGGCGGCACCAGGTCGGGGTCTCCCCTGATTGGCTGGCGGCACCAGGTCGGGGTCTCCCCTGATTGGCTGGCGGCACCAGGTCGGGGTCTCCCCTGATTGGCTGGCGGCACCAGGTCGGGGTCTCCCCTGATTGGCTGGCGGCACCAGGTCGGGGTCTCCCCTGATTGGCTGGCGGCACCAGGTCGGGGTCTCCCCTGATTGGCTGGCGGCACCAGGTCGGGGTCTCCCCTGATTGGCTGGCGGCACCAGGTCGGGGTCTCCCCTGATTGGCTGGCGGCACCAGGTCAGGGTCTCCCCTGATTGGCTGGCGGCACCAGGTCAGGGTCTCCCCTGATTGGCTGGCGGCACCAGGTCAGGGTCTCCCCTGATTGGCTGGCGGCACCAGGTCAGGGTCTCCCCTGATTGGCTGGCGGCACCAGGTCAGGGTCTCCCCTGATTGGCTGGCGGCACCAGGTCAGGGTCTCCCCTGATTGGCTGGCGGCACCAGGTCAGGGTCTCCCCTGATTGGCTGGCGGCACCAGGTCAGGGTCTCCCCTGATTGGCTGGCGGCACCAGGTCAGGGTCTCCCCTGATTGGCTGGCGGCACCAGGTCAGGGTCTCCCCTGATTGGCTGGCGGCACCAGGTCAGGGTCTCCCCTGATTGGCTGGCGGCACCAGGTCAGGGTCTCCCCTGATTGGCTGGCGGCACCAGGTCAGGGTCTCCCCTGATTGGCTGGCGGCACCAGGTCAGGGTCTCCCCTGATTGGCTGGCGGCACCAGGTCAGGGTCTCCCCTGATTGGCTGGCGGCACCAGGTCGGGGTCTCCCCTGATTGGCTGGCGGCACCGGTGACATCATCCTCACGAGGCAGCACCCCCGCCCCCCCCCCAGCTTCCTCAGTTTACAGACCATCCTCGAGGGCAACACACGGCGCTGCGTCTCCCTCACCCCCTGGAATCCGCATCCTCACTTTCAGCATCTGCTGCCCTCGCGTCCCAGAACCTTCCAGAACCTTTCCGAGCCCCAGTCTCTCCCAGGCGCCACGGTGCAGGGCACGTGTCTGCAGAGCCCACAGCACCCTGGCCGGTGCCGGGACTCAGAGCCGGGCTCACGGGACAGTCACACCCCGTGGGCGACACACAGTGGCTCTGGGATCCCCCTGGGAGCGGCCACGTCCCTGTCACCTGGGTCTGGCTCCCCGCCTGCCCCTCCCGGCCTGGCGAGGGGGTGGGGGCAGGAACCTCCATGGGGTGCTGGTCCCTGTGCTCCCCCCTCCTCCTCCCCAGGGGCTGGGAAGAGCCCACGGTGCCGGCACACACGCAGGTCGGAGCATCCCGCCCCTCCTCGGGGTCTTGCACCCTCTGCTCTTTCTCTCTCCCCCTCACGGCAGCGGGATAAGCAGATGGGAGGGGAGGGGCCGGGGACGCAGGGGTCCCCGCGGGTCCGGGAGCCGGGACACTGACATGACAGCGGGTCAGGGTTCGGGTTCCGTGGGGACAGGGAGGCGTCACTTGCCTTGATGACGTCCTCGTCGGCCGACCTGCACTCCACGGCCCCCAGCAGGTCCGTCACGGCGCCGTCCTCCTCCACCGAGACCACCGTCACCGGCACGGCCACCGCCTCCCCCGTGAGGCCCGCGGTGTTCAGCACCTCCGCCTCCTGGAAGACCAAGCACAGCACCCCGCCGTGAACCGCGACCCCGGTTCCTGGTTCGATGCCCAGTCACTGAGCCACGCTGGCCGGTGCTGTCCCCCTTCTAATGCAGCGGTTCTCAACCTGTGGGTCGCGACCCCTTTGGCGGTCGAACGGCCCTTTCACAGGGGTCGCCTAAGACCATCCTGCATATCAGATATTTACATGACGATTCATCACAGTAGCAACATTACAGTTATGAAGTAGCAACGAAAATAATTTTATGGTTGGGTCACAACATGAGGAGCTGTATTTAAAGGGCCAGAAGGTTGAGAACCGCTGTAATCTAATGGGAATGGAAAGGTGTTACCAAGGTTACCCGGCCGCGGGAACATGTGACGTTGGGGAAAGGGTCGGTCACAGTGCGCACAAGGACCCCCCCCTCCCTCTCCCCTTGGCCACCCGTTCTGCTCAGGCAACACTGGGAATGGAAAGGTGTTACCAAGGTTACCCGGCCGCGCGGGAACATGTGATGTTGGGGAAAGGGTCGGTCACAGTGCGCACAAGGTCCCCCCCTCCCCACCCTCGCCCCATGGCTGCCCGTTCTGCTCAGGCAACACTTTCTACGCGTCTGACCATGTCCCGAGGGTCCCCGAGAACCTGAAGAACAGGCCAAAGTGCACGTCTGGGGACGTCAGGGTGAGAAAGCAGCCCCTGGGGCTCGGGGAGGACAGGGCACCCCCTGGGGTTTGGGGAGGACAGGTGCCACCTGGCCCCTCACTCCGGGCCGCTCTCTCTCTCCTCAGCCTGGATGATTAGGCCACTGATCATTTTAACAGACTAACCCCATTTCACCCCGAAGAGCGGGGTCTTTAAGGTGGAATTTCCACGGAAGAGAGGAAACCACACCGTTGCCGGCCTTTAAGTGCACGGGTGGGGCTGGCGGGCATCCCAGCGCCGGGGAGAGGGTGTGAAGGATGGGCCCCCCCTTCCTTTTTAATCCTTGGCTGGGCCCCCCCCGGGTAACAAAACACAAGGTGGAGAGAGAAGGTCAGAGCCCTCGTGGGCAGAGGAGAGGCTAACAGGCCACATGAGCCACCACTGGCCTGAGATTTAAGAGAGGCGACATCATTAACCTTTTAAAAATAGATTTTTATTGATGTCAGAGAGGAAGGGAGAGGGAGAGAGAGAAACATCAATGATGAGAGAGAACCATGGACCGGCTGCCTCCTGCACGCCCCCCACTGGAGATCGAGCCCACAACCCGGGCCTGTGCCCTGACCGTGAATCGAACGGTGACCTCCTGGTTCATAGGTGGATGCTCGACCACTGAGCCACGCCGGCCGGGCTGTGCGCATTTTTAAAACAAGCTAATCCTCGTGTTAGGAATAGCAGAACCCGTGCTCCAGGCCCCGTGACAAGCGACAAGGACAGCGTGTGTGCATGCACTCAGCACGTACCGGGGACCGACCATGGTCAACGCTGGCACGGTTCTTACAGACAACGGTGCCTCCTTCCCAACCGCTACACGGCGGCCTGGTGTGAGAGTGACGGCCGCGTGTAGGGGCCTCTTCCCGCCCTGGGTGTTTGCCCTTTGAAACCGGGGGGCGCCTGCCTGTCCCTTCCCCTACACAGCTGCCCCCCTTTCCCTGTCACCACAGCACAAGGCGTGTCAAATTGTCAAAGGCGGCAGAACCGCCCCCCGGCCGGGAGCAGCCGGGAGCAGCCGGTTTTCCGTACACGGAAATGAGAAATTAATTCAACTGGCCCGGAACCGACAGCGTGAACCGACATCAAAGGGCTGCTCCTACTGCGCTGAAGCGAAGTGTGTGGGCCTAGGAGAGGGTGTCTCTTGGATCGCCCCCCCCCCCCCCCCGCTCCAGAGGGACTGCTGGGGTGCGAGCCCTCTCCTGACCGGGAGCCATGGTCTGATTATCTATGCGGGCGGCCAGCCAGCGCCGCGGACCCGGGACCGCGGAGAGTCCAGAAGTCATCTGTGGGCCCGCCCCGGAATGCGCGATGAGTTTTTTCTCTCCTCCACCAGACAACTTCTTAATGATGTTGTCCTGAGGCCAATGCGAGGATGAATTTGCATGCCTCTAATTAGGAGGAAGGGATGCAATTAAGATTGCTCTGGGAGGCGGGGGACGTCCACCCCAGCTTTAAGCCAGACGCAGTCACCCTGCGACACCGGCCCCAGGACGCCTGGCCATGGGCGTGCTCTGCCAGTCTGCCCTCCATCTCCTGGTGGTGGGGTGACGGGGTGCGACCTTGCAGAGGGACAGGGCAGAGTTTTTTCTGCTCCCCAGCCGCAGCCTGTCCATCTCCGTGTCTTCCCGGTGGACAGGGCTGCGTCTCTGTGAGTCCCAGGCGGGCTGGCCCCTGAGGCTGCCCCCAGGGCTCGCTGAGTCAGACGGAGAGGGGTCACGGGGCGAGGGGTCACGGGAGTTGGGCGAAAAGGAAAACCATTCCAGACCCTGCAGAGTGGCCGAGCTCACGGACACTGACCCACTGTCGTCTGTGAGTCTAGAGGAGGCGTGTCCAGCAGAGCCGCTGGGTGACCAGGGCATGTGGTCGCCCCCCCCCCAGGTGTGATCTCCAGCATGGAGGTGCCCAGCTCGGTCCTCGCCCCTGAGCACCCAGGTGCCCCTGCCCGCCGGACCTCTCCGCGGGGTTCCTCCCTCCGCTAGCTTCGCCCTCAGCGTCCCAAACAGTACACGGCGTGATGGGCCCCCCGGGGGCTGCAGACCAAACCTCAGGCGCCACCACCCACTTTTCCTTCCCTGGTCCCCAGGGCGCTCCCGGCACAGGGTCCCATCCCGTCAGCACCACGGACAGCGCGCCCCCATTTCCTCCGCCACCTCCATTGCTGTCACCTTAAATCAGCCACCACCATGTCGCCAGGGTTATGAGAAAGCCCGCCTCGTCCTGTTCCCGCTCGTTCTGGCCGCTTTGGGAACCCGTTTTCCCCAGGAGCCCCCTGGCGGCCTGAGCACGCGGGGTGCCAGCTCCAGGGGGCGGGGTTGGCGCTGTCCACGCCCAGCCCAGCACTGACTGCAGGCACCTGCAGCGCTGACGTCACAGTTCACATGCTCCACCCCCAGCCCAGCGCTGACTACAGGCACCTGCAGCGCTGACGTCAGCACGTCACATGCCCCACCCCCAGGCCAGTTCTGACTGCAGGCACCTGCAGCTCTGACGTCA
>NW_005372020.1:174521-183564 GCF_000412655.1 Myotis brandtii | reverse complement strand
CGGGGTTGTCGCTGCCCACGCCCAGCCCAGCGCTGACTGCAGGCACCTGCAGCTCTGACGTCAGCACGTCACATGCCCCACGCCCAGCCCAGCGCTGACTGCAGGCACCTGCAGCTCTGACGTCAGCACGTCACATGCCCCACCCCCAGTCCAGCGCTGACTGCAGGCACCTGCAGCGCTGACGTCATCACGTCACATGCCCCACCCCCAGCCCAGCGCTGACTACAGGCACCTGCAGCTCTGACGTCAGCACGTGATGCGCACCAGCCAGGGCTCACCCGCACCCCCTGGGGTCCGTGTGAGGCCCTTTCAACCACTTCCCACGGCAGCAGGTCACTGCACGTGGCCGTGTCCCCGATGCTACTCCGTTCACACTGACAGCGCAACCGCCGCCCGTGGGTCCTCGTTGGCGCCTCCGGTCCCCGCGTTTCCGGGCTGGGATGGGGAAACCCCGGCGCAGTCACCGAGCTGGGGGTGAAAAACGAGCCCCACATGCACAGGGGCCACGCTCGGTGGGTGGCTCGTTCGGAGCGGGACCGCGAGGGGGTGTGGCTGCCCCGCGGGATCCTCTCCGTGTCCCCCCTCCCGCCGCCATTGCTCTCTCTGGTTTTACTCATGAAGCTGGGGTGCGGCCGAGAGCACCCGCCCCGGCGGAGCTCAGTGGCCGGAGGGGTGTCCGTCCTCCGCCTCCCTGACCCCGGGTCGGGGGTGTGCGCAACACAGGCTTTGAGATGCGGATTCCGCTAAACCCGCGGCACCGTGCGACGGAGGAGCTGGAGCATCCAGACGAATTCATGAAACGGTGGCAGGAAAAATAAACACACGCCCCACCCCGTCCCGGCGGAGCGGGAAGGCTGCCCCCAACGGAAGTGGAGACGACAATAAGGGGATTACAACGAGGCTCAGGGAACAGGCCGCCCGTCACTTGCAGACCAGCCGAGGTTTGCAAATCCAAGGAGCTACCCTGAGACGTGGCCAGTCTTAGGACGATATTCCCAGGAATGGCGCCCAAGCCGTGGCGCCTCCACGGACGCAGAAAGTTGGTCTTTTCGGGCTGGTTCGGTTCTGGAGAACGGACGCCCCTGCCCACTCCCCGGGCTCAGGAAACACATCTGGGCTCAGCTTTGATGTGCGAAGCTTGCGCCTTGAGAAATCTACGTTTCTCCAACACTTTATGTCTAACGACCTGCCACCCGTCCGCTCTCGCCTGCCCGGTCACTAAATCAGTCTTGCTTTACGGCTTCCTTTCCAATCCGAAGCCCATTTCGCGAAATTTCCCATTTTTCTCTAAACCTCTGGGAGGTACTGGCGGCACACACGGGGTCAGAAAGGCATAAAGAATATGCCGGGAGTGGCGACTTCTTAGGACAGTGGTCGGAAAACTGCGGCTCGCGAGCCAAACGCGGCTCTTTGGCCCCTTGAGTGTGGCTCTTCCACAAAATACCGACTTCTGCGCATGGGCCATGAAGTTTCAATCGCACTGCACGTGCGCGCCCGCACATGGTATTTTGTTTTGCCGACCACTGTCTTAGGATAATGTTCAGGTTTTTAATGACGGACAGACATACAGGGACTGCTCTGATTGTGGGCGAGTAGAGTCGTTTTTAAGCACAAAGGCAACGGGTGTGGGCGAAATCCGTTACAGTGCACGGCGCGGGCAGACACACTGCGGAACATTCTGGTAAGAGTGTCTCTGTGTCGCCTGAAAGGGCTGTGCAGGCTCCTACAATGGTTCAAGGCCATTACTCAGGCTCCATAATTAGTCGGCCAGAGAATCTCGTTAGACGCACATTAAGTGTGTGTTTAAGCCATATTGCAGACACTTGACTATAATAAAACGTCCAGTCAAATTAAAACTCAAATTTATGGTCGCTCTTACTTTCCTGGAGAACAGAACGCTGGGTTGAATTCTTTTTTTTTTTTTCCTCCACGAAAGAACAGTCTTGGCCATGCTATGCATCTCATAACCGCTTTGTTAGGTAGAATTTACATAAAATGGAGTCAACTATTTTAAATGTATAACTCGATCAGTTTGAATAGATTCAGACAATTGTGCTGATATCCACACCCACCGCCCAGGCTTAAAACATCCCATCAGCCCTGAGCAGTCCCCTCGCACCCCGGACGTGGCGGGTTCGGTTTGACCAGATGTTGTGAATCGCGTCTGCACGGCTGTCGGTGAGGAATGCTGGCCTACAGTGTCCCGTCTTTAAGAATTTAAACAAATGTTTGTTTTCATTGACTTCAGAGAGGAAGGGAGAGAGAGACAGATAGACAGAAACAACGATGATGAGAGAGACACATCGATTGGTTGCCTCCTACACCTGCCCTGGCCAGGGCCCAGGATGGAGCGTGCAACCCAGATACGTGCCCTTGACCAGATTCAAAACCAGGACTCTTCAGTCCGCAGGCAGACGTGCTATCCATTGAGCCAGCTGGCCAGGGCTAGGTTTGTGATTACAGAATAAATGCGCAGCTCTGAGGTTTCGAACGTTGAGTTCACCTTGAAGAGCAAGACCTGACTCTTCAAGGTCAAGGTGCTGGCTGCTGTTTCTAAGACACTTCCCGCTCCACACAGGTCTCCCTAAGCCAATGACCTCCCCCCAGAACTCCGCCCACTGCTTTCCCGTCTCAGAGGAAGGCATCCACCCAGCTGCTGGAGTTCCCAGCCCAGGAGGCTCCCAGCCGCCTCCCCACCCCCCTCCCCATCACCCATCACCGTGTCCTGTCCGCCCCCCTCTGAGCCCCCAGCCCAGCCCCTCTCTCCACAGCATCCCGTCCATCCAGCTCCCTGAGCCCCTCGGCCAAGCCGCCGTCCCTCCTGCCCGGGTTTTGTCAGGAGAAAGAGCTCCCATGTGGCCCACCCGGCTGGACCCCCCTCAGGAGCCTGTTCGTCCTGCAGCCGGAAGGGCCCTCCCTACCGCCCAGGCCAGAGCCTGGGGTGCGAGGCCCGTCGCCCTGTCCTATTCTCTGTGCACAGATGCGGCTGCTGAACACATCGCTCTGCAGACCAGACCTGCGCAGCTGGGAGGAGCCCGGCCTTTGGCTCGTCTCCGTGTTAACATCCGGGCAGATGTGACCCCGGCCCCTGTGAAGGTGCGTTGAATGCAGAGTCAATTAGAACCTTTAATAGGATTCTCTCGAGCATGAACGAGGGGGAGAATGTCAATATCGCACCGCAGACGACTCTTGATTAATTTTTTTACGGGTCAGCTCACCGCCGACGGGAGACATCTTAGATAATGACTTGTACCGGGACCCACCCCTCAGGTTCTGAACGAAGCTCCGGAATGTTCTCGCGGTGGTTGATTTTGTTTGGCTGAGTCAACGGAGCGGGGGCCTGGCTAGGGCTTCCATCTGGACCCTGAGCAGCCCCCGGGGACAAAGGGCCGGGGGTTCCCACGTCACAGTCACTTTTGCACAAGGACGGGGACCGCCGTGGGCAGTGCGGGGCCTGGGGAAGTCACGGCCATGGCCACGGACGAAGGGCAAGCATCTCACGCATCTGCGCGCAGGGAGTGGCTGTGGGAACTGCGAAGGGACAGGAAGTGAACTGGACCCGGGGAGGCAGAAGCGAGCTCGCTGAGGAAGATGGTTATTAGGCTGCGTGGCTCAGGGGTCGGGCGTCAGCCTAGGAACCAGGGTGTCGCGGCTCCATTCCCGATCAGGGCACAGGCTCCACCCAGTGCGGGGCGTGCAGGAGGCGGCCAATCCATGATTCTCTCTCATCATGGATGTTTCTCTCTCTCCCTCCCCTCCCTTCCTCTCTGAAACCAATAAAAATATATTTAAAAGAGAGAGAGAGAGAGAGAGAGAGAGAGAGAGAGAGAGAGATGGGCTGACGGCCAATGTCCCCCATGAACCTGCGCAGGATGCGGCGAGGGTTTCACGGCCGAGACCTGCTTCCCGTGGCCGCGGGGAGGGTGCTGTCACTCGGCTGGTGGTGACAGGCACTCGCTCCTTCGCTGGAGCCCGCGGCTCCCTCGCGGCCCAGAATAAAGTATTTACTCGCTAAGCTATTCTTCCTGCCCGTTAAGCTGCTATCAAAGGAATGAAAGCCCCACAGGCGCCGGCATGGCTTTTCCTAGTAACGTCTCTTTTTTCTTCACCGAAAGGGCCTTTCAGAAGCCTCTGAGCAGCTCCTTTCCCTCCCGCTCAGACTGTCCATCAGCCAATCGCGGACGCTGCCCCTCTGGGAGTCGATGAGCACATTTCCCTGGGAAGTGCCCGGGTTCTGCCCACTGGTGTTTTGCTAACTCTCTGTGGGGGGTAGTGCAGGGGTTCCTCTGTGGGCATATTTTAAAGGATGACATTAGCCCTGGCCGGTTTGGCTCAGTGAATAGAACATCAGCCTGCAGACTGAAGGGTCCCAGGTTCGATTCCCGGTCAGAGCACAGGCCCGGGTTGCGGGCTCCATCCCCAGTGGGGGGCGTGCAGGAGGCAGCCCATCCATGATCCTCTCTCCTCATTGATATTTCTATCTCTCTCTCCCTCTCCCTTCCTCTCTGAAATCAATAAAGATGTATTTTAAAAAATAAATAAAGGACGACATTTACAAGGAGGGTCTGGGCCAGCGCCCGGTCTCCTCCCGGCATCGGCATTCCCGCCGCGTGCGATGCCGTCAGCCTCAGACGCTGCGGAACCAGCTCGCGCCCGGGGTTTGGCGACTGAAAGACGTTCCCTGAGTCTGGGGGACCGCAGCCTCTAACTCTCGCGGGGTTTCCTCTTCAGACCTTGCTCTGTGGTTTCCCGTCCTTCCTCCCAGAGAGAGGAAACAGCCCGGCCGGCGGGGCTCAGGGGCTGAGCATCGACCTAGGAACCAGGAGGTCAGGGTTCGATTCCCGGGCAGAGCACAGGCCCGGGTTGCGGGCTCCATCCCCAGTGTGGGGCGTGCAGGAGGCAGCCGATCAGTGATTCTCTCTCATCATGGATGTTTCTCTCTCCCTCCCTCTCCCTTCCTCTCAGAAATTAAGGGAAAAAAAGACAGGAAACAAACCTGGAGTGCGAGTCGCCCTGGGCGATCGCAGGGCTGTGGGACGGAGGACAGACACACGTCGCCTGGAATAGCTGACGTCACACTGGATCCTCTGGGCGATCGCAGGGCTGTGGGACGGAGGACAGACACGTCGCCTGAATAGCTGATGTCATACTCGTTCCCGGGAGAGTCCCTGGACGCTGAGCCACACCACTGAGCCACACCAGCCGGGCTGCAGGTGCCATCCACCTAATAGCTATGACGACTCCCTATCTTGGTGTCGCCTGTTAGAGTTTCTGTGCGTCTGTGTGCGAAGACGGGCAAAGTCTTTTCACGTCGAGTCAGAAGAGCTGATCACCGCGCATCTATCCTGAGACCCTGAAGCCGTAGGGGGCCCGCGTCTGGGGACACGTGTGTGAAGGACACGGCATCTGATCGCCTCTCGCTCAGCTGCGTCCCAGGCGGCCCGCGTCCCCTTTGGCGCGGCGACATGACCTCATCGGCCCTGTGATCTCACCCAGTAAACTTGCTGTGGGTACGGAGTGTCCCAGCCCCGGGGAGTCTGTGCTGCGGGTGGAGGGAGGGAGCAGGGAGGGACGGGGTGAGACCCGGTCCCGGCTCCCTGTGCACAGCAGACATCGCTGGGAGCCCCCAAAAGGGCTCCGTCTGACAGGGGGTGACAGTGAGGGCGAACCCCTCGGGGAAGCGGTGAGGCCTGCGGAGCTCGGTCCCCAGGAAGCTGACCCGCTGTCTTCTCTGAGCCGCACTGTCTCCCACCCCAACTCGGCCCTGGGCGGCAAACTGTTCGCAGACCGGCTGTTCTCCTCCCTCCCTTCGCCCCCTTCTCCTCCCGCCGCGGCGTCCTTAGGTAAGACGGCCACAGTGTGCCCACAGCCCGTCCCGCCCAAGGAGAACTCGGTGTCTGAGACGCACCTACTCAATCGGGGGGGGGGGGGGGTGTTGCATGGAGAAAAGATGCTCCTTTTTATTTATTTTTTAGTTACTGATTCCAGAGAGGAAGAGAGAGAGAGAGAGAAACATCAACGACGAGAGAGAGTCATGGATCGGCTGCCTCCTGCACGCCCCCCACTGGGGATGGAGCCCGCAACCCGGGCCTGTGCCCTTGACCGGAATCAAACCTGAGACCCTACAGTCCACCGACTGACGCTCTAACCACTGAGCACACGGGCCAGGGCGTATTGTGTTTCTTATCACGATCATATAAAGAAGCAATAAGCCCTCCCCCGGTCTCCGTGGCAAGACTCGGAAACCCCGTCACAGGGTCAGCGTTGAAGGACGGCCTGGGGTTCTTCTCGACCTCCTCTTCCTTCCGCACGCCGGCCCCTGGAGGCCGGCCCGGCAGGCCCCTGGCGTGGGGAGTGAAGCGTGTCCATGGAGCAGATTTATGTTCTTGGTGTGAACGTGCAGGCCGGGCCCATAAAAGTGACGCCAGGCCTGCCTTTCCCGGAGCAGGATGTCCGGCTGGGAAATTAGCCCCCAGACAATGCTAATTACACTCTCCCCATTAGCGGGAGGGTAATTGAGCCACTCAGCTGCTCAGTAAAGAAACCCCCGCCGGCTCCATAAAGGGAAACGACAGTGTTTAATGTTGTAATTAAGACGCAACAATGTAGCCGGTAGACGGAGGGGAGGAAGCGAAGTGCGCGCCGTGAACTAAGAGACGCGAACGCCCCGGTAACACCCTCGTCAGCCCTCGGATTTACAAGGAGGTGTTGCGTGGGGCAGGTGTGAGGGCAGGGATGTCAACAGCCCGGATGCGAGCCCTGGCCGGTGTGGCTCAGTGGGGAGAGCGTCAGCCTGCGGACTGAAGGGTCCCGGGTTTGATTCCGGTCAAGGGCACATACCTGGGTTGCAGGCTCCTCCCTGGCCCCCCGGGCCCTGGTCTGGGCACATTCAGGAGGCAACCAATTGATGTGTTTCTCTCATGTTGATGTTTCTCTGTGTCTTTCCCTCTCTCTTCCACTCTCCCTAAAAAATCAATGGAAAGATATCCTCGGGTGAGGATTAGCAAAACAAACAGCCCGATGTGTACAGTGCTGAGCACTCATCACGCACACCCTCCCTGGGAACGCACGGAGCTGGCTTACTGCTGCAGACACAGCTACACCCCTATACTCCTGCTTACAGGGCAGCCAGATACAGTATTTGTCTTTTTCCAAAACAAGCAAACAAGCAAAAAGAAAATGAAATGCTTCACTTTCACAACACGCCCTCGGTAAGACGGGTGGGGCGATACCGACCCCCACTCCAAGGTGACCTGGAGAGCTACGGGGTCAGCCCCCACCCAGCGGGGAGCAGGGCTCTCCCCCGAAACGACCCATCTGGGCTGCTGCTCGCGGTGGAAATAAATATTACTTTGTGTCACGTTGGAGATGCACAGGAGAGAGAGAGAGAGAGAGAGAGAACCATTAGAGCTGCTAACGAACACTTGTTACAATTCCCTGCGGTGCTTTCCGCAGACAAGGTCCTCTGTAAATGCCACCGCGAACCTCAGAGCTCAGCCAGGCAGCCCCGGGCCAGCTGTCGGCCGGCCTGACCCACAGGCGAGCTTCTGTCTGGCCCTTGCTGCCCCTCGACAATGTCGTCTCAGGGTCGCGGGTGGGAGAGCTGCCCCGCGTGGTCCTTCCGGCATAAACATGGGCCTGGGGTCAGCAGGGCCCTGGGCTGAGTCTGCCTCACGTCTGTTTCCTGAAATCCTGGCCAAGTCAAGAGCGTTTGCTAGCATCCCCTCCTGTGAGGGGAGAGATGGCGGAGAAAGAAGTCACTTCTTCGGGTCGCCCTGTGGAGGAAAGGCCCTCAGCTGAAAAGAGGTCGGAAAACCTACGTCAGCCCGGCCGGCGAGGCTCAGCGGTTGAGCATCGGCCTAGGAACCGGAGGTCAGGGTTCGATTCGAGGTCAGGGCACAGGCCGGGTTTCAGGCTCCATCCTCAGCAGGGGCCGACCCATGATCCTCTCTCATCATGGATGTCTCTCTCTCTCTCTCTCTATCTCTCTCTCTCTCTCTCTCTCTCTCTCTCCCTTCCGCTCTGATATAAATTTTTAAAAAGGAGAAAAACCAGCGTCCGCGTGACAAGCCTCCAGGCTTTACCCAATGTCACGTTTCTAATCTGTTCAGAGTTCACCTCTTTCCAAAGAAGGGATCGGAATATAATTAATCCAGGACTGCACTCCATGGGGAATCACCCAGGGGGGCAGCCGTGGCTGGGAAAAGGGGGTCCCACAGCCGCCCCGAGTGCCCAGGGAAGTGGATGAGGAGCTCAGGCCCCAGGGCGGGGTTTCTGGGCCTGAGCACCGCAGCGTGGGAACCAGCCCCTTAACATACAGTCAATAGTTCAGCGCGCGGGCGGCCCGGTCGTCCTCTGGGAAACGCAGACGCGAGGAAAGCGTGGCGCAGAGGAAATTAGGCAAATGGTGAGAAATGCGAGGGCAGGGAGCACCCCCCTCCCCCCGCCCGGCCCCATCGGCCCTGCTGGCTCCACGCAGGAGCGAGGCAGCGGCAACCTGCGCTTTCTCATGAAAACGTCGCCTTTAAAGTGATTCTTCTACTCAGGGCTCTTCCTCCAGGAGTCAGGCTCCGCGTCAGGGAGGGGGAGAACCAGAGACGCCAGAGAACGGGCTCCGTCTGCCCCCGACCACGTGCCACGGTTACGGGGGAGAGGGCGGCTCCTGTCCGGCCTGGCTCTTACGTTTATAACCAGTCGGAGCAAACGGAGCAGCAGCATTGATGCCGGGCTGCCTCCTGCGCGCCCCCCCGCGGGGGATGGAGCCCCAACCCGGGCCTGTGCCCTGACCTCCTGGTTCATGGGTCGGCGCTCACCCTCTGAGCCCCAGGGCCGGGCCTGGATCACTCTTTCCTTTTCCGCCAGCTGCCTCCCCGCGGGGGCTGCGAGCTCTGTTGCGCCCTCGGCACCAGACAGAGAGGCACAGGGTCTTGCTTTGCTGCCCAGGAAACGGTCACCCCTGAGGGTCCGCGCACTGATAGCGCCTGGCAGTAGCCATGCGGCCAGCAGCAGTGGGGACGCTCCGGCCTGCCGTGCACACGTGTGA
>NW_005372020.1:173198-174335 GCF_000412655.1 Myotis brandtii | reverse complement strand
TGGGCCGTGGCCACCGTACCGGGAAGGGCTCTGCGAGGCCAGCTCGCGGGGCAGCAAGGGCGGCGCGGGGGCTGACCGCCCAGGAAGGCAGTGGCTGCTGCACAATAAATAATTCATTTCCCGACGCCTCTTCCCGTCGTCTCCATCACGTCTGTATGAGCGGCCCTCTTGCATTTGCATTTTCTGAAGAGCTGTTTGCATTCTGCGCTGGTCAACAGCTAGACTCGGTTTCTTTTCTTTAAAAAAATAATTTTTAAAATTGATTTCAGACAGGACGGGGGAGAGAGAAGCATCAATGATGAGAGAGAAGCATGGATCAGCTGCCTCCTGCACGCCCCACACTGGGGATCCAGCCCACAACCTGAGCCTGTGCCCTTGACCTGAATGGAACCTGGGACCCCTCAGTCCACAGGCAGACGCGGGCAGATGCTCTATTCACTGAGCCAACCGGCCAGAGCCTAAACTCTGTTTCCACAGTAGAGGGGACTGGCTGGGCGCTTGGCCCCTGGGCCCTCCGTCTAGAGCCCGACTCCCGCCTGCCTCTCAGCTGGGTCACTGAGGGGGGCGGGGTCCTCAGCTCCGCACGCCCCCATCCACCTGTGCAGCGGGGTCAGCGTGGTCCCCGTTCCCTGGGGTCCCTGTGGGGATGAAAGGCCTCATACAGGAGGGCGGTGGGGAGAGCCACGCCTGCCACCTGACCCCCAGAAAGCACTCGGGGCTCGGTGCCTGCCGTTTGGGGAACACAAAGCCAAACTGCGTCTCGGAGCAGAGAATTTTCTCAAGGGCTGTTCACGGCACTTGGTTCCGAGGCTGCGGCCATGACAGCCCTGCGCGCTGCGGAGGGACCGCGGTCTGGGGAAGCCCGGGAGCAGCGAGGCCCCTGGCATCTTAGTCAGCGGCTGACACAGGGAGGGAACGCCCTGGAGCGTCAGCCGCAAAGGAGCCAGGAGGCTGCTGTCCCTCCAAACAGAAAAAGAGGGAGAAGTCTCCCCGCGGAAGCCAGGAAAGATGGCCGCCCCCCCTCATGCGGGGGCCCTTTCTCACGGTCTGATCCCCGCGGGTGACTGTCATGTTACCTGAGCGAACTCCACAGCTGACGGGACACTGTGACCCAGTGCGACCCGCCTCTCAGACACA
>NW_005372020.1:171090-172933 GCF_000412655.1 Myotis brandtii | reverse complement strand
GGGCCCGGAGTCTGAGTCCTGCGGGCACTGAGGACGAAGGCAGGGGCGGCTGGTGAAAGGGCCGTTCATCTCCAGGAAGCACAGGGGCGCGTTGGGCTCAGGGACGCTTATTGAACATGCGTTTGTTCCATCAGAAGCTTTTCAGGAGCAAATGACATGGTTATAAAACGGTGGGTGCACTTCGAGCTCTGGGCTCGCAGGAATGGAATATTCCAACGAGTCAGAAATCGGGGGCCTGATCGGCGAGATTTAAGATGCACATGAGACGAGGAGGAGAGAGGCTGCCTCCTGCCAGGTTCCTGTCAGCCTGAGAGCCACGCGAGCAAAGAACTCGGTGTGCAGCTAACTGAGTCAGCGATGGGCCTGGCCGAGCTCCCCGCGTTGCCTGGGTGATGGAGACGCTCCCTCCAGCCAATGGGAAGAGGCTTCGCACAGGGCATGCGCAGTCGGCG
Source organism: Myotis brandtii (assembly GCF_000412655.1). Classification (NCBI taxonomy): domain Eukaryota; kingdom Metazoa; phylum Chordata; class Mammalia; order Chiroptera; family Vespertilionidae; genus Myotis; species Myotis brandtii. The sequence goes on along the minus strand of NW_005372020.1, from coordinate 172,481 downwards.
GGGTGATGCACAGCGCATGCGCAGTCGGCAGGGTGATGCACTGGCGCCAGGCTACCTGCACGCTGGGAGGGCGCCGAGGTCGGGAGGGGGTAGGGGGGGTCCAGACAGTAAGGTGAGCCCAGGGAGCACGTGGAGGGCGCGTAGAGGGACGTGCTGAGCCGCGTCTCCCCGGCACCTGGGCGTGGCTCCTGCCTGTTATGGCTCCTGGGGTGTCATCTCCACCAGCTACGTTAACAAGAGTCAATCCGGCCACTGGCCACGGGTCTGCTGTGCGCAGGGGCATCTCAGGGCCCCAGGGCAGGAGGGCCAGGCGTCCGGCTGCAGGAGGAAGGAGGAGCTTGGAGGAGGGGGCTGGGAGGCGGGCGACCGGAGAGCTCTGAGGTGCGCGTGCTCGCCCACCGGTGTGGCAGGAAAGCCTCCGATGGGACATCGGGCGGCCCTTCCCGGAGAGACGTGCGCGCGGGCCTCTCTGTTTTTGCGTAAAAACTGTCTCCAGTCCCTTAATCTGCAGGGCAGATCCGGCACACACATCCGCACTCTCCCGTCCCCAACACCTTGGGCACCGGCCCCTCAGGGCGTGAGGCCTCTGGTTATGGTCAGTTATGTCCATCCGTACGCGCTGGGCCTGACTAAGTTCTATCCGGAGCTGAGAACCCAACTCGTCTAAGCATAAAGCTTGCCAGATCAGTGGATTCAACCTTGCGCCAATCAAAAGGTTAGGATCGCCTGGCTGGTGTGGCTCAGTGGTTGAGGTTTGGCCTATGGACCAGGAGGTTGCGGTTTGGTCCCAGGTCAGGGCACAGGCCCGGGATGTGGGCTCGATCCCCAGTAGGGGGCGTGCAGGAGGCGGCTGATCAATGATTCTCTCTCATCACTGATGTTTCTATCTCTCTCTCCCTCTTCCTCTCTGAAATCAATAAAAATGTATTTTTTTTTTAAAAAGGCGTAGGATTCCCTGTGTAAAGAACCAGGAAGTAGAGGGCGGCTGCTGAGGGCGGGATGGGGCTGGGCAGGCACAGCCTCCCGCTGGAGATGAGAGAAGGTTCTGGAGCTCTGAGATTGCACAATAGCCTGGGCATATTTAACATTAACGAACCGCACAGTGAAAAGCGGTGAACGCGGCCCCCTTCATCTCGTGGCTTTCAGCACAATGCTCAAAAAAGACTTTATATGACAAAGTCATAAGAATTTGAATTCCCAATCGGAAAAGGAAATGGACTCAGAACAAATGTTTAAGGAGGAAATTTAAAAACATATAATGGAACCAAAAAGGGGGGGAGGGGGGCGAACCCAGGCAGCACTGAGACGTGAATTGCCTGTAATCGTCCGCTCTGGAGCCTGAGTGCTTCTTGCTGGCGCCGCGCAGGGCAGCGGGGTGTTCTCCGCAGCAG
>NW_005372020.1:169282-170986 GCF_000412655.1 Myotis brandtii | reverse complement strand
CGGCCGCGCCGCCGCGGGGAGGCAGGCGGAGGACGGTTACCAACACATGTTACAGTGTCGCCTGTCCTTTGACCCACCCCCTTTGACTCAAATTTATGTCTGCAAGTTTCTCTCCGAATCCATCAGGGACGTGTGCAAAGGTGTTTGTGCTAAAATACAAACCACAGGATGTTCTGTAACAGAAAACCTCTTGAACATTGTGAGCCGAGTGGTGGTACCATGGAGACACGTGGGGAGCTTTCTGGTTGGGCCTGAAACGAGAAGTCACCTGCCTTTCTTTCTTTTTTTAAATGTATTTTTATTGATTTCAGAGTGTGAGAGAGGGAGAGATAGAGACATCAGCGATGAGAGAGAATCATCGATCGGCTGCCTCCTGCACGCCCCACACTGGGGAGTGAGCCTGCCACCCAGGCGTGTGCCCTTGACCGGGAATAAAATGATGACCTTCTGGATCATAGGCCGATGCTCAACCACTGAGCCACGCCAGCCGGGTCGCCTGCCTTTCTTACTTCTGCTCTGCAGACATGGACATGCTGGCCGCACCCCAGCGGCCGCCTTGGGCCACAGCGTGACCGTGAGGACAGGGTCCATGCCCTCCCTCGGCTGCTGACGCAGAAATAAAGCTGGGGCCTGGGCCTCGGGGGGCACCGTGCCGGCCCTGCACCCCCATCCTCGGGAGTTCCTTTAGGTGAAAGCGGCAGCCGATTTGCCCTGGAGCCACTACGGCCGGTGGGGTGGACTGGACTGGACTGGACAGCGAGGGGCAGTTCCCAGCTCGTGCAAGGCTCGACATCGCCTCAGCCAAGGCCGCTTCTAGCCCCGTCCTTACACAGCCCTGCACATCCCATGAGTCACAGCAGGGAAGGGAGAGGCCTGGGGGAGTGGCTCCCAGGCTCCGTGAGAACAGGGGTTCCCGTGGGGTGTGAGGAGCAGGGTCGGGTTCGGGCCCGGAGCCTGAGCGGCATCCCAGGCAGAGAAGGGCTGAGTCAGGACACAGGCCAAGCTCGTCAGACCGAAGGTGCGGAGGGGAGCAGATTGAAAGAATTACTTACTGATGGCCCCCACGGAGGCGCCACTATCACCAGTGAAATGAAGGCCTGGGAGGCACCTTTGCAGAGAGAACAGAGAGGGAGAGCCCTGTCCACGGACTCCCCCCGCCGGTGCGTTTCCCCAAGAACAACCTCACCTGTCGTCACTAGGCAACCGTCACGCACCTGCCACTGAGAGAGGAAGTCCCGGCGGCCTCTCACCCCGGGGAGTCACGCCTGTCAGCATTTCCCATCGGACGCCGAGGGGACGCGCCAGGCGGTGCCCACAGGCCACCACGCGCGTCACTGTCACGGGAAACGCGCGGTGACGGGAGGGGGGCTGCTCTTCCCACAGACACCGCTGCGTGGTCCCCGGCCCCGGGGCTGGTCCCCGGGAGGCAAGCCCATCCGTGTGGCACACACCCCCGGAGGCGGACAGACGGACGGCCTCAGCCTTTCCGATTGGATACACGGCCTACACCGTGACCTGGGGGCGCCAGGAGGGGCGCGGCCTGCAGCGTTTGATTAAAAAAGGAGTTCCAGCGTGAGTAAGAGGACGCTTCCCATCAAATCAACATCTGCGGCTGCTCTTGGAAAACCAGGAGACCTAAGAGTTCAGAACATGGGTCTCCAGCAGGGCGACACTGGCAGGTGTCTGCCACGGGCAGGTGTCTGC
>NW_005372020.1:168577-169104 GCF_000412655.1 Myotis brandtii | reverse complement strand
ATGAGTGTCACTCACAGGCTCCAGCTGCTTGGTCTCTGCAGGTGCGTGTGTTTGAGGCCCCTACGCAGTCACATTGCGTGATGCAAACACCCCATTATCGATACTTTCCGTATAACGGGAGGCCCAAACCTAACACCTAGGGCAGCGGTTCTCTACCTGTGGGTCGCGACCCCTTTGGAGGTCGAATGACCCTTTCACAGGGGTCTCCTAAGACCATCGGAAAACACATCTATAATTACATATTGTTTTTGTGATTAACCACTATGCTTTAATTATGTCCAATTTGTCACAATGAAATTGGGGTCACCACAGCATGAGGAGCTGTATGAAAGGGTCGCGGCATCAGGAAGGTTGAGAACCACTGGCCTAGAGTTTGGTTGTTTTCTGCATAAGGTGCTATTATTCCTCCGTAGGGTAAGACCGCTTTCCGAGTCGGCTATTTGCAGCAGACGCCACGGTGCCGCGGCCCCCACCTCCCCGTTTCCCACGGACACCTCCGCCCACGTCTGGGTCACCGGGCGGAGCCT
>NW_005372020.1:168263-168467 GCF_000412655.1 Myotis brandtii | reverse complement strand
GACCGTGTCCCGTGGGGTCGGCCCGGGGACACGCTCACCACGGCCAGGGGCACGATGCCGACCAGGTCCTTCTGGCTCACGTAGATCCTGGAGACGCCCAAGTCGGATGTGATGTCCCCTGGATACTCCACCTGCCACGTGACGAGCTGCGTGGCCGGCGGGTCGCTGGGCGCTTCGATTTCCACGTCGATCTGCATGACCTCC
>NW_005372020.1:167816-168230 GCF_000412655.1 Myotis brandtii | reverse complement strand
GGCGGGTGCCAGCTCGATCCCCAGTCCGGGGTGGGGGGGGGCAGGAGGCAGCTGATCTGTGATTCTCTCTCATCATTGATGTTTCTCTCTCTCTCCCTCTCTCTCTCCCTCTCCCTTCCTCTCTGAAATCAATAAGAATAAAAAAGATGGGTTCCTTCCCGCCCCTCCCTCACTTACAACTGCTCTTATGCTGACCTCTAGCCTGTTTCCCATGGATGGACCTCAGTGACCTTTGAAAGAGGGGGTGTTCTCAGTGAGAGAGGCCCCAGCATTTCAGGGTAACAGAGAGAAGGGACTAACGGGGGTGAGGGTGCAGAATCAGGAGACACGAACGGCTTTTATGCAGGAGCAGGAAAAAGGGCACAATTCTGTTTCCCTGATGCGGTCCTGGCGCTGCTCCCACCCCCCGTGGGA
>NW_005372020.1:167435-167741 GCF_000412655.1 Myotis brandtii | reverse complement strand
ACCCCACCCCCCGTGGGATCGTGTCTCCCGCTCGTGAGCTGGAGCATCTGTGGGAGATGAAAATAGGAAGGGAACGAAGCTGCTCTCTCAGCTCCACGCCCTGACATTTCCTTAAACACGTTCACTTGGACCTGGAGAGCTACTTTATTTTAAAACATTTCTTTCTGTTGGGAGGTTTTTTTTCCTTTAAAAGGAATTCCATCTGCACCCACAGACACACTTGCTTTCCTGCCAGGGCTGCTGCCAGCCCCAGTCCCTCCTGTCTGCCCACAGGTGATGGGCGGGTGGGGGTGGGGCTCAGAGGCT
>NW_005372020.1:164324-167345 GCF_000412655.1 Myotis brandtii | reverse complement strand
CCCTCCCCCCTCTGAGCTGGATCAGCTGCACGTACACGTCTCCCCTTAGACTTTGTGCTGGAGAATTTCTCATTAAAAATGCCTCCTCTGGACCCTGGGTGGGGGCGGGGGGCAGCTCAGTTGGGTGGAGTGTCGTCCCGATACACCAAGGTTGTGGGTTCGACCCCAGTCAGAAGCAGCCAATGGATGATGCATAAATAAAGGAGCAACAAGTCGATGTTTCTCCACCCCAACCCCCACCCCATTTCCTCTCTCTCTCATCAATTTATTAAAATCATCTCTGGTCCGACCGGTGTGGCTCAGCAGTCGAGTGTGGACCCATGAACCAAGAGGTCGCTGGTTCGATTCCTGGGTTGCTGGCTCGATCCCTAGTAAGGGGCGTGCAGCCCACTCATCGATGTCTCCATCTCTCAATCCCTCTCCCTTCCTCTCTCTAATATCAACTTAAAAATATTTTTTAAAAAAATCTCTGCTGCATCTGGCAACCCAGTGCCTCTTCTTCGGCCGCCCGCTCGGTTTTTATTTCGTTTTTAGGGCGACACTAAGAGGTATTTGTCCATCAAGACTCCCTCTTGGTCAGACATGTGAGCAGCAGCTCCCAGGGAGGTGATGGAGATGAAACCCTCCACATGTTGACACGGGTTTTAGCGCGTGGCCCCGAGGGAGGCACCAGGCCCCAGGGGACGGATGGCCGGCGGGCTGCCCCCCAGGTGTCTCCACTGACAGCGAAACGACCTGTGAAACCTTCAGCACCTACACGGGAACCGCCAGCTCGGGGGGGGGGGGGGTGTCTGAGAGCGTCTCTCTCCCCAGCCGTGGTCTCTGTGAGCAGGCGGCGGAGTTGCTGGAGGAGAGGCTCTACACGCCTGTGAATATGCAAACAAGATGACTAATTGATCGCGATGATAATTGCTACGTCTCCTAATGGCTTTCTCTACTCCCACCTGACATGACAAATGGAAGCCCCGGAGGCTCCGGTGTTTAATTCTTTGGCGGTGAAACATAACTCGAGTGTGTATGTGGTGAGCCCTCACGCCGGAGCGGGCTGTTTCTGTGGGCTGAGCGGGGAGCGCCCGTGTGAGCAGCCCAGCGGCCTCGGGTCGATACACCGCTGTGCTCCTGCCCCGGGGGCTGCGGGTTCGAAGCGGGAGAGTTAACCTGCTGGTTGAGGTCACCAGACCGTCAGCTAACTTCTTGGGATAAATGTGAACGCGTCCCGTTCAGCCTTGTGGTCTGAACACGCTTAGAGATGAACGGCAAGCCGATGTCGCCTTTCCGGTTTGGGGCCCGGCGGGTGATTTGCTAAAGAAATCCCGCAAAGCCGCTGAGAAGGAGGATTTCATGGAGGAGTTTGCTGTTCGCCTCCAGGCAGAGGAGACAGACCACCCACCCCTGACGTCGTCGCAGCCCTCAGACGTCCACCCAGGAACCTCGGGGTCGTGTCACCGACCCGCGATTTTACAGCGCGGAAGGCCGTCTGGCCAACATCAACTCTCCCCGGACAAGACGCCGGCTAAAGGCCGTGGGACGTCCGGCTGGGAGAATGGGCTCCGGGTGAATCACAGCGGAGAGAACCCTGAGGATGGTACCAGTTATGTGACTTAATGGTCTGGTGGCCTCTGGTTTCTCAACCTGAAAGCGTGGCTCAGTGGCTGAGCGTCGTCCTGAGCACCAGGGGGTCAGGGTTCGATTCCGCGGTCAAGGGCACAGGCCCGGGTTGTGGGCTCGATCCCCAGTAGGGGGCGTGCAGGAGGCAGCCGATGGATGGTTCTCTCTCATTGATGTTTTTATCTTTCTCTCTCCGAAAATCAATAAAAACGTATTTTTTTAAAAAACGTTTTAAAAGTGATCAATAATTGCAACCATCTCCTGGAAACGTGGCCAGGCCTCTGAGGATGTGTGCGGGGCGGGGATGGGGGACACAGGGGAGGGGGGAGCCCTGACCAGCCTGGGGGTACCCCTCACACAGCCAAGCACAGCTGTGGGGGGCACGACCTGTGCCTCTGGATGGACCGTCCAGCGCTGGCGACGATGATGAAGGGGGTCCCCCTTCGTGCGCAGCGGCAAAGCTGGCGAAGGGGTTTGGGGAGGCATCGCGATCGGATGAGCTCCGGCCTGAGCTGGGTATGAAGCCTCAAGTAAGTTGTGCTTAGAGTTTGGGGAGCGATGGCGATGTCAGTTGCGAGTTCAGCAAAGTTAGTTCTTTCCTTTCTCCTCGTCTAGCACTGGGTTCTGACCTCTTCCTTCACCCGAAGCATTAGCCCTGAGAGCGGCGCTGTCCGCGGTGCTGAAGTCTCCGCGGCGGGCGCTGTCCGAGGTGCTGAGGTCGCAGTGGGTGCAGGCGCTGTCCGAGGTGCTGAGGTCTCAGTGGATGCAGGCGCTGTCCGAGGTGCTGAGGTCGCAGTGGATGCAGGCGCTGTCCGAGGTGCTGAGGTCGCAGTGGATGCGGGCTTGTGGAAGGTCCTGAGGTACCGGGGCTGCGGGCGCTGTCCAAGGTGTTGAAGACACCCCCGCCCAACCCCGCAGAGCCTTGGCTGGAGAAAGGGCGCCCCACGCCTCAGGGGGCGCTTTAATGAAAGATGCCAGAGCGCCCCAGCCGGTTTGGCTCAGTGGATAGAGCGTCGGCCTGCGGACCGAAGAGTCCTGGGTTCGATTCCGGTCAAGGGCACGTACCTCGGTTGCAGGCTCCTCTACGTCCCAGGCCCTGGTCAGGGCGAGTGCAGGAGGCAACCCATCAATGTGTTTCTCTCACACCGATGTTGATGTTTCCCTCTCTCTCTCCCTCTCCCTTCCTCTCTGAAATCCACTGAGCCAAACCGGCTAGGGCAGTTGTCGGCAAACTCATTAGACAACAGAGCCAAATATCAACAGTGCAACGATTGAAATTTCTTTTGAGAGCCAAATTTTTTAAACTTAAACTATATAGGTAGGTACACTGTTATTAACTTAATTAGGGTACTCCTACGGCTTAGGAAGAGCCACACTCAAGGGGCCAAAGAGCGGCATGTGGCTCGCGAGCTG
>NW_005372020.1:161146-164283 GCF_000412655.1 Myotis brandtii | reverse complement strand
TGTGGCTCTCGAGCCGCAGTTTGCCGACCACGGGGCTAGGGCAAGCCGAGCTGCTTTCAACACGGCCGTCGCCACCGCTACTCTCGCCACACGTTTCCGGTGGCGACTGGGAAGCCATCGGGGAGCCCAGGTGACGGGCGCGGGCGAGGTCCACGGGATGAACTCTGAGCCGGAGCACGCGTGGGCGCCCAGCAGCGTTGCCGCTCACGGAGGGCCTTGGGCGCCGGCAGGAGGTCATCGCCCGGAGTCGTGGGCGCACTCATCACTCAGGCCTCCTGGGCCTGTGCCTTTAATTCAATCAACGGTTCCGTTTAATGGACCGGATGACGGGCAATAAACGGCAAGCAGGCGCCATCCTGGGGAGGCTTCCGCTCTGACCCGCAATTAAACGCCCTGGAAACGCCGGTTAGCCCGTCTGCTCCGCATCTGAATGTGGCCGTGACTCGGCTGCCAATCACACAGATGCAGACACCCACCGGCGGTAAAGTAGAGGCTTAGTTTGTGCTCAGTAGGAATGGGAACAAGGAACCCGTCTCTGCAATGTTTTCAGAATTGCACCTGTCACCTGGGTGGCAGCCATGACTAAAGGCCTATGAGTGAGTGAGTGAACAGCTGAGTGAGTGAGTGAGTGAATGAATGAATGAATGAATGATCAACTTGACGATGAATGAACAACTGAATGGATGAATGACAGGGCACTTGGATGGACAAGTGGGAAACACAGCAGCTGAACCTGAGAATTCCTCAGAAAACCCTCGTTACCAGAAACACCTGTGGTCGCAAGGACACACGCCGATTCCCTGATTCCTGTGGGGGCCCGGCTGAGTTTCCGCATAAGAAACACGCGGCAGAACACCTGGTGTGAGAGGCAGCGGGCGGGTGGGCGGTTTTCTCCAGAAATTGAGGCGCTCGAGAGGGAGGAGTATTTTGTGCGTGCATGCACCTCACGTTACGTCAACCTTCTGTACTGACTGTTTAAGTAGAAAGATGTACACACGCACACACACACCACACCCGCTCAGGTGCGCACACGGACAAGCACGCAGGACAGCACACGCCGATCACGCGTGACCACGTGCACGCTTCACGGCATCCTCTCGGATGAGATGCGAACGCTTCCTGTCTTTAGCCACTTCTGTTCCAGCAACAAGCCCAGCGTGCGAGAGGCCCCGTCGCCCTGTGGGGGCCGAGGCCCCGGTGGGTGGCTCACTTACGGGAATTAGGGACCACCCCTCCCGGCACCTTGCGAAGCTAATGTGTCGCCAACATTAGGCAGCGCTCCCACGCGGCTCTAACGTCTATAAAATAAGCATATGGAGTGTGAAAAGTCTGCGTGCCCATAAATAGCCACACACATATTGGAGCACCGTGTTACTTCCTATTTGTATGTTACGGAGCTCAGCCCGGGAGCTCGGGAATGTACAGAACAGAGTAAACACCACGCACGCGCTTCCATGCAACACAGCGCGGGTGGCTGGACAGCGCGGGACGCTGAGGGTGCCCATAGACACACCGACAAGACGCCGGCGGGCTGGAACATCTGTTAACCCCGGTCACGCTGCGGGCGGCTTCTAGGACACATTTTTGGTTTTTATACTTTTTTAATTTTTAAATACTTTTTAAAAATACATATTTTTATTGGTTTCAAAGAGGAAGGGAGAGGGAGGGAGAGAAACATCCATGATGAAAGAGAATCATGGATCGGCTGCCTCCTTCACGCGCCACACTGGGGATCAAGCCCACCATCCGGGCCTGTGCCCTGACCGGGAATCGAACCCTGACCTCCTGGTTCCTAGGTCGATGCTCAACCACGGAGCCACACCGGCCGGGCCTGACTTGCTTTCTGTACGGAATCGTGTAAGACTTGTTTGCGATCGTGCGGCCGCTGGTTCAGGAATAAGGGTGGGATTTTTGCTCCGCTGCAGCGCCACCTCCATCTGCTGCAAATCCCCGTGATTCCAGCTCCGGGCCCCGGCACAGTGTCCCTGTCGAGGGAGGCGGGTGTCTGCAGGATGCTCGCTCCTCCCCACGAGCTCGGCCGTGACCCGCCCAGCAGCAGTTCTTCTGGAAATCTCTGTCCTCCCCAGCTCACAGGGCTGGAGCACTTTTCCCATAAGCAATTAAACTCAGGGTGATGTAATTCTTCCTTCTCCCTCACTGCTGTTTCAAAAGTTATGCATTTAAAAAACCAACACCATTTTGGTACGTGTTCAAACTCAAATGTCACAATGCAAAAAATGTCTTCAGGACTTCCACACAAGAATTCTCCTCTCTTCTTTGTTTGCAGAATAATTATTTCGGGGGAAAATGTGCCTCAGATTTCTTCATGTCAATGTCAGAGACATGAATTAACCCGAAACTTTGAACTCCGAACCTTCTGTTCTCCTATCGCGCAGCCATTGGCCACAGGTGGCTACTAAGTGCTGAGATGTGGCCAGGCCCGGCCAGCGTGGCTCAGGGGTTAAGCGCCGACCCATGAAGCAGGAGGTCACAATTCAATTCCCCGTCAGGCCACAGGCCTGAGTTGTGGGCTCCATCCCCAGTGTGGGGCGTGCAGGAGGCAGCCAATCAGTGATTCTCTCTCATCATTGATGTTCCTCTCTCTCTCTCCCTCCCACCCTTCCACTCTGAAATCAATAAAAACAAAATTTGTGGCCAGTGCAGCTGAGAGGTAGGATTCGAAATTTAAATTTAACTTAGTCTTCAGGGGCCAGAGGTGTCCAGCAGCATCCACACTGGACAGCACAGTATGAGTGGGGGGTTTTGCTTTTTGTTTGTTTGGTTAATCCTCACCCGAGGATATTTTCCCGTTGATTTTTAGGGAGCGTGGAAGAGAGAGGGAAAGACAGAGAGAAGCTTGGATGTGAGAGAAACACACCCATGGGTTCCCCCCTGCACGCGCCCGACCAGGGCCTGGGCCAGGGAGGAGCCTACAACCGAGGTACATGCCCTTGACCGGAATCGAACCCAGGACCCGTCGGTCTGCGGGCCGACGCCCTATCCACTGAGCCGCACCGGCCGGGGCCACAGTATTGACTCCCATGTCACACCAGCGAGAAGCAAGGGGAGAAGCACCGCGTGGGTTTAAAAATACCGGATTTATTTATACCGGCCTCACGGGGCCCACGGGGGACGCC
>NW_005372020.1:160522-160765 GCF_000412655.1 Myotis brandtii | reverse complement strand
GGAAACCCAGTTTCTCTCCTTCTCCCTCCCGACTCCACAGCACCCGTCCCGGTTTGAAACGGCGTCTCTGCTTTGTGCTTATGCTTATTTCGTTATTAAAATATATTTTTATAGATTATTTTTAGAGGGAGAGGCTGGGAGAGGGACAGACAGATAGAAACATCAATGATGAGCCCTGACTGGTTTGGCTCAGTGGATAGAGCATCGGCCTGCGGAATGAAGGGTCCCGGGTTCGATTCAGGT
>NW_005372020.1:158494-160353 GCF_000412655.1 Myotis brandtii | reverse complement strand
ATGATGAGAGAGAATCATGGATGGGCTGCCTCCTGCATGTCCCACCCTGGGGATGGAGCCCACAACCCGGGCCTGTGCCCTGACCGGGAATCGAACCCTGACCTCCTGGTTCTTAGGCCGAAGCTCAGACACAGAGCCACGCCAGCCGGTCTGAAAAGGGGTTTTCTTCATTACTGATCAGGTAAACGCAGAACGAAACCCAGAGATAACATTTCCCCCCTCAGATGAGCGAGGAGCAGGCTCCCACCCAGGCGGGGAGGGGGTGGGAAGTAAGTGCCTTCACAAGTTGCCGTCAGGAAAATGAATTGGCTCAACTTTCGGAAAATTAATCTGGGGCGTCTGTCATAAAAAACCCACCGATTCTCTGACCCGTAAATCTCACGTGGGCATCAATCTTCGGAAATAAAATCTCCGGCGTCGCAGGGTGCGTGCAGAATTATTCATAGTGACGACAATATCTGCAAAGCACTATCCATTCTGGTGGAATAAATTATGGTAAAACTAGCCGGTTGGGTATTATGCAGATATTCAACAAAGAAAGCATCCAATCGATAGGTATTGATCTTGAAGAATATACAGGAAGTATTTTCAGATTAAAAAAAAAAGTAAAACTCAATTTATTTATTTTTTAAATGCCCCACACTGCAGATATTTAGGCAGGCGTGGCTGGCACTGGAGGTCTGAAATGATACCGTTTTATAATTTCCCTTCTTCCTCTTTTGCATGAAAAAGTGCTGTGCAGAGAGAATCAGCCCGGCCGGTGTGGCTCAGTGGTTGAGCGGCGACCTATGAACCAGGAGGTCAGGGTTCGATTCCCAGTCAGGGCACAGGCCTGGCTTGCGGGCTCCATCCCCAGTGTGGGGCATGTAGGAGGTAGCCGATCCATGATTCTCTCTCATCATTGATGTCTCTCTCTCCCCCTCTCCCTTCCTCTCTGAAATCAATAAAAAAAAATGCATATTTTTAAAAAATAAAATAAAAGTGAGAATCAAACCAGGGATGGGGAGAGCCACAGAGACACCGTGATGGCTGTGCTGTGGTCTCTCCGTGGGTGATGCCCAAAGGGCCTGCCCTGTCTCCTCACAGGAAGCTCTGTCCTCCATCGCATTCCGGTGGCTTCTCACCGGGCACCTGATTCGTCCAGAGTGAGGCTGGCAAATGGATGTCATTCAAGAGCTGCACCGGTAGGTCAGTCCTGGCGACCCGGAGCCGCGTCAGGGCTCAGGGGAGAGTGTCACAGTTCACCATCAGCGTCTCCCCAGGCGGGGCGGGGGCGGGGCCTGGCGCGGGAGTCAGCCAGCAGGCCGCCCACCGACTTCTAGGTGCCCTTGGCGACAGACCTGCTGTGATGGGCAACGGAAACACTGCGTCCAAGAGGGGAAGGAGCCGGTACGGGAACGTGGCTGGATACTTAGAAACGCCTTCTCAGGCGCGCGGTGATGTCTGATGTTTCTTACGGGGTGTGCACGGACCAGCAAGAAAAACACGTCACCGCTTTTGACAAGGACAGACCACTGCATCTTGATTTTCAAAAGTACGTTTTCCAATCATCACAATTTCAGGCATGAAATTCAATTCATTAAAGATAAACAGCTCATAAGCAGGAACTTCCTTCAATTTGAAACAGCCTCATGGGTAAGTCTCCTGGGCAGCTTTGGCTGAGAAAATATTTGACATATTTGGGAAGTTACCTAAAAGGATTTTCCCGCTGGTTTTAAATCATCTCCTCAAAGATGTACTTTTCTCTATGAGTATGTTATTTGTTGGGTATTAAAGACAGTTCAATGATGATGATGATGGTGGTGATGGTGATGATGGTGATGATGATGGTGATGGTGATGATGGTGATGGTGATGATG
>NW_005372020.1:156949-157809 GCF_000412655.1 Myotis brandtii | reverse complement strand
TGATGGTGATGGTGGTGATGGTAAAACTGAGGCACAGAGGGATTAAGCAATTGGCCAGGCTCCAACATGCATGTTTCATTCGTCCCCTTGCTGGCTCTCCCTGGCAGAATGTGTCATCTAGTCTAGAGATCCATGTCCTCTAATGAGCTGTGTGACCTTGGGCCATCGCCCTCCTCTTCCTGAAGCTTTGTCCGCTCCCGTGAGCTGGGGTGCTGAGCCAAGCCTCCAGGAAGTTCGTGCGGACGATAAGCCCCCGTGCGGGACACACGCTGGATCATCCCTCCTGCTCGTGCTCACATGTACTTCTGCTGAAATGGCTGCGTCTCCTGTGGGGTGAGAACAGGGCGTGTGGATGGCAGGAGGCCAGAGACTGATAAACTCGAGGAGGAAAAGGCTCGGGCCCGGCCGCCCGGACGCACCAGCATCCCTGCCCTTGTCCAGATACGACACCGAATCCAAGGAGGCGGGGCCCTTTCTGGCCTGATCCGGCTCATTCTGACTCACTGTGCCTCCCAGCTTTTGTAAGAAACAAGGTGAAATTAAGAGTACAATTTCCCCCCCAATTTTCTGCAGGAGGAAAATACAATAATGGAGTGTGGGGTGCCAAAGCGCCGCCGGTTTTGCTTTTACTTCAAGGAGCGCTCTCACGGTGACGGCTGCATTCACCGACTTTCAGGGGCGACGTCAGCGGAACCAGCCCGGCCGCCCTCCCCCTCTTGTCGCTGCTCTACGGCCCAGCACTTTTCGTCCTCTCTGGGATTTTAAAAAATATATTTTTATTGATTTCAGAGAGGAAGGGAGAGGGAGAGAGAGAGAGAGAAACATCAATGAGGAGAGAGAATCACTGATCGGCTGCCTCC
>NW_005372020.1:153167-155966 GCF_000412655.1 Myotis brandtii | reverse complement strand
TAAAAAATATATTTTTATTGATTTCAGAGAGGAAGGGAGAGGGAGAGAGAGAGAGAGAAACATCAATGAGGAGAGAGAATCACTGATCGGCTGCCTCCTGCACGCCCCTTACTGGGGATGGAGCCCACAACCCGGGCCTGTGCCCTGACCGGGAATCGAACCCTGACCTCCTGGTTCCTAGGTCGACGCTCAACCACTGAGCCACGCCAGCCGGCCCAGCCTTGTGCTTTTCGTGGAAACGCATAAGGTGGACCTTTTCTCGGGGGAAAGCTCATGTTTCTCCTACCTGGGTCCACATATTCCAACCCCAGTGACCCCCAGACAGAGGGACAGACTGAAGGAAGCAGAGAGGAACACGGTCAGGGCCTCAGGGCGGAGCTTGAAGGAAAGGAGACGCCTTGCTTGCATCTTAAATGGGGTGAGGAGTTTTAAACACTGAAATGGTATCACAGACCGAAAACAAAAAAAGCATTACCATCGAGTGGCAATGGTCACGTCTGTGTGATGGGAACCACGCGGTGCTGGGGACGGAGTTTTACGGCTGCCCCCGCGGAGGAAATTATCCGAGAGCCTCGTGGTGAATGAACGCTTCGCACGCCACCCCCAGCCGCCGGCCGGCCGCGGTGGGGTCGAGCTCGGCACACCCGGTTAACGTCACAGCGGCACTAAATCCTCCTCTTCGTTACACAGAAACCGCCTGTGCAAACAGGCCCCGCAATTAAACGCTGGCCGCCCTCGGGACACGGCCGTAAAGAATTCTTTCATCCAATTAACGCCTTCGAATTGATTATGAACGGGACTCTGAGGACGTGAGGTCAGTGGCAGGGCAAGGCCGGAGAGTTAACCCACCGGGTCCCAGGCGTCCACGGAAGCAGACTCGTCCTGTCACCGCGCACGGCGTGCCCGTGTCGGCCACTGTTTTTTTCTTTAAATATTTTTATTGATTCAGAGAGGAAGGGAGAGAATCATGAACCGGCTGCCTCCTGCACGCCCCCCACTGGGGATGAGCCCGCAACCTAGGCCTGTGCCCTGACCGGGAATCGAACCCTGACCTCCTGGTTCCTAGGTTGATGCTCAACCCCTGAGCCACGCCGGCCGGGCTCTGAGATTCTTATCTTAAAGGGAAACGGAGTTCAGCTGCATCACCTGTTCCCGAGACAGTGGGTCGGGCTGGGCTGGACAAGAGCTCTGGACACAGAGTCCTGCCCGGCATCGGCTTCTGAGTGAGCAGGGCCACCTCCAGCCGAGGCGACCGGGTCAGGGTGCCCACCCCTCCACCCACCACTCTCCCGGCGAAGACGGTGCCACGGATTCACGTGGCCAGAGACTGACACGTGCGAGTGGGTTACTCGGCACCTCCCCCAGCCCCGAGGGAGCCCTCGACGAATAATGACACGTCCCTGCTGCCAGCCACACCTCGTCATTTCCCGGACGCCCGACCCCCTCCGACGGCGCAGACTGACGCCTGCTCCCCCGTCAGTCACCGGGACGCCCGGCCTAGCGGCCGTGGGCCGAGACGATGTGCTCCTCTCTAACAACCATTTATCTAGCCGGGCCTCGATTCATCATTGCTCCCGTGGCAGCCGTTATAAATTCGTTACTACCTGTAACAGCTCTTGCCAATGGTGTTCATTCATCAACTCACTCCATCAGCGAACATTCATTAATTACGTTCCCCGGGGCGGACACGGGTCTGTGGGCTCGTCCGAGCTCCGCAGGGAACACCGGGCGGCCGTCCAGCCGCGATGAGTTATGAGCCCCCCGCCCCCCAAAGGCGCTGTGCTCGCTCCTGTTCTCTCACATTATTCCCCGAGCCCGAGTGCCCGGCCCCCGCTCCCTGGTGGCGGAAACTCCTGGTCATCCTCCGACACTCAGCCTGCATGTCACCGCCTCCGGGAAGTCCGCTCAGATACGCCCAGGGCCGCAGGGACAGCACAGCTTCTCCGAGGAGTCGGTGGAGTCTGCAGGCGCCATCCTGGGGAGGCTTCCGCTCTGACCCGCGATTAAACGCCCTGGAAACGCCGGTCAGCCCGTCTGCTCCGCATCTGAATGTGGCCGCGACTCGGCTGCCAATCACACAGACGCAGACACCCACCGGCGGTGAAGCAGAGGCTTAGTTTGCGCTCAGGAGGGATGGGAACAAGGAACCCGTCTCTGCAATGTTTTCAGAGCTGCACCTGTCACCGGGGTGGCAGCCATGACTCAAGGTCTATGAGTGAGTGAGTGAACAGCTGAACGAGCGAGTGAGTGAGTGAGTGAGCGGGGTCCTCAAACTTTTTAAACGGGGCCAGTTCACGGTCCCTCAGACCGTCGGAGGGCCGGACTACAGTTTAAAAAAAACTATGAACGAATTCCTATGCACACTGCACATGTCTTATTTTGAAGTAAAAAAACAAAACGGGAACAAATACAATATTTGTATTTGCATGTGGCCCGCGGGCCGTAGTCTGAGGACCCCCATCCCCTTTCGATGGATACAAGCCCTTAAGGGCTGGGAGCTGTCCGCGGCGCTGAATGAGAAACCTGCCGGGTGCCAGGTGCGAAATAAAATGCACCTTCAATGAATAACTGAGGATCAAAGTTAACATATGCGCCCGTCCTCATAATCCGACAAAGGAAGTCAGCAAGGCTTGTGTGAGCGCTTGAATGGAAAAGACAGAAACACAAATCTGGCTTAGACCCAGAAATTATCGTCAGTTTACTAGAGTCAATTCCTAAGAAATTCCAATGTCCGTCTCCATCCAGACCCGGCGGAGCCCAGGGTTGAAGCTCTGTGGTCAGGACGTGCTGGGGGCCTGC
>NW_005372020.1:143529-153030 GCF_000412655.1 Myotis brandtii | reverse complement strand
CATCAGGCTTAGGTGAGGCCGGCTCCACCCCCACCCTGAAAACAGCTGCTTCCCTCCCAATAGCCCCGCCCAAATCCTGAGAAGGAATCCCATTGGCCATGATGGTGTCACATGACCCTCCCCCACACCAATCCCTGCGGCCCAGGGATGGATGGGCTGTTCTGATAGGCCAGGGCTGGTTTGGGTGCCCAGCCTGTTACTAGGGGAGGAAGTGGGAGGGAGGCAGTTCCCCTCTGACTCTGGGGGCAGCAGGGCAGGACGAGAGGCCCAGCGCTGGCCTTGACCAGTGACCATGGCTGGACGTGTGGAGACGGGAGAGCCAGCTCCCAGGGCCCGGACGGCTGGGGTACAGGGGTCACCCTCACTCGGGGGGAGGCTGAGCCCGCCAGGCAGTGGGGAGACGGCCGGGCAGCTGAGTCAGAGGCCCCGGGAGCGGGAGCTCATCCATCATCCGGGGACCGTGGAGCTGGGCGCTGGGGACAGAGCCACGGACAGCGGACCCTGCGGCCGGTGGAGGGGGCTCCCCAAACCCCTTCCCGCCGTCAGCTCTCACTGCGCCTCTGCACCATGGGCGGCACCAGGAGACGAGCAGGGACCCCTCAGGGGCGGGCAGTGCTGGGCACTAACCAGGCTCCCCTGTCCTGGCTGCTGCCTCCAGGGGACGCGGGCGAGCGAGTGAGCAGTGGTGACCGGTCCCTGTCAGTGGCACTCGGACTGCGGCCACTCATGGCTGACCCCCTGCTCACCATGGACTCGTGGCTGACCCCCTGCTCACCATGGACTCGTGGCTGACCCCCTGCTCACTGTGGACTGATGGCTGACCCCCTGCTCACTGTGGATTCATCGCTGACCCCCTGCTTGCCGTGGACTCATCGCTGACCCCCTGCTCACTGTGGACTCATCGCTGACCCCCTGCTCACCATGGTGACCAGAGATGCAGAAGGGGGAAGCCACATCCCGACCGCGCCCCGATACACTCGTTAGCGCTCATCACTGTGAGGAGCTGTGACAGGCGCCGGTGCAGATGTCAGCGAGCCTCATCCCTGCACCGGGAGGGGGGGGGACAGTCAATCCACCTGGGGTCCCCACCACCCCTCAGAGGCTCCGGGCGGCTGCCCAGGCTGCAGACCTCCCTCCGAGGCCTGGGTTTTCGTTTCCACCCTGTCCTGTTCCCACAGCGAACCCCTGAGACATGAATCACCGACGCACAGGCCCACAACGTCCCCGCGCTGGTCTCAGCGCCTGCGCGTCCCCAGGCCCCTCCGGCCGCCTCCTCCTCCCGTCACGTCTCATAAACCGCATTCCCGTGGGCCTGTAACTCCTCGCCCCCCGACAGCCGTGCACGCCAATCGCTCCGGCCCCGGAGCTCCCCGCGTGGCTTCATCTTGGCGTGAGATAAATCACTGTTCATGGCGCGCACGCCTGTAAAACCTGGCTTCTTCCAGATGGAAACAGATGTTTTGCTGTCTTCTCTTTTCTTAAACTTATTTTTTAAAATTTATTTTTCAATTACACGGGACGAGCCATGGCAGCGTGGTTTCCAGGTGGTGCCTGCGCTCACGTGGCCCTAACGACGGGCCGGCGAGTCCCCCTCTGACACCGAGCCCCACACCTCCTGTCCCCTGACGTGTTCCCTCCCCTCCCCTCCCTGGTGAAGAACACGGCCCAGGAGCAGGGACCTCGAGAGCCACGGAAAGAGCACAGTTCACACCCCCACGACCCAGGGCACTGCCCACAGGGCCGCGCAGAGAGCAGCCCTGGCCGGTGGCTCAATGGTTAGAGCGCTGGCCCGCCCCACGGGGTTTGAGAGTTTGATTCCCGGTCAAGGGCACATCCTTGGACTGCAGGTTCCATCCTGACCCCAGGCAGGGCGCGTGTGGGAGGCAACCAGTCAATGTGTCTCTCTCACACCCATGTTTCTCTCTCCGTCTTCCCCCTCCCTCCCTCCCTTCTACTCTCTCTAGAAGTCAGTGGGAAAATACCCCCGGGTGAGGATTCACAAAACACCAACCACAGACGATCCCGGGAGTGGAATCGGAGGAGACGCTGCGGGGTGAAGAGAGCCGGGAGGCGGGGCTGAGCAGAGCTGCCGGCTCCCCGCAGGCTTCCCACCGGGTCACGGTCCCCTCGAGCCTTCGCGCGGCTGCTGAGCGGAGAGGGTAGTGACCGAGATTCCAGAGGGATGGGGGCTGCCTGCCTGTGCGCGGACGTGAGGCCCCGAGAACCCACGGAGGGACAGACGGGGAGACACGGGCCGGATCCACCCTGAGTCGGACAGGCAGGCCCGGAGCACCTGGGGCCTCTGGACAGACGGCTGGTGAAGCGAGGTATTGATCCTGGATCTAAATCTGCGGCTTTGACGATAAGAGCGATTTGTTGTGAAACAGCCGCGCAGGATGAGTGCGTTTGGGTTATTAACTTCCAGACAGATTCCCGTGGGCAGCGCTGCCTGGCTCGCAAGGCTGCCCTGTGGAGCCGCTGGGTGGTTTCCGGGAGTTTACTTTCTCCTTCGGTGGGTTATTTTGGGCGATGGCGGTGCCTGGAGTGGGAGGTCACGGAGGAAGTCCTCTGAGGTCCTCCCAGTGACGACAGCATGAGCGGCCTTTTCTGGGGGGAAGTGGGGGTCCCCGCTTTGTGTCAGGCACGTCACCAGGGTTTCGCTCGTGGTTCCTAATTGGATGCATCCGCCTGACGATTCTATGTGTTGGGCATTTGAGGGGTTTTAAACCTGCATTTTTAAAAATATTTTTTTATTGATTTCAGAGAGGAAGGGAGAGAGAAAAACATCAATGATGAGAGAGAATCATGGATTGGCTGCCTCTTGCACACCCCACACTGGGGATGGAGCCCGCAATCCGGGCACAGGCCCTGACCAGGAATCGAACCCTGACCTCCTGGTTCATAGGCTGACGCTCCATCACTGAGCCACACCAGCCGGGCTCAGTTCTCTGTTTTTAAAAGCGTGTCGTGAGCACTTGACTTTGCTGCCTCAACCGCCCGCAATGTCTCCAGGGGCAGGAGGTTTACCGCTTCCTCCAGCGCCAGGCACACGCCACGGCCACGAAATGCCTCCTCCCTGATTAGCATTTTTGCTCGACAGCTTTGTTTGCTGTAAAATGTCACCCCGAGAGCTAGAAAGGTCGCCGAGACTGCGGCCTGTTGGAGGACCAGGTACCTGGCTCGCTGGGGATTTGACAAGCAGGGTGTTTACTCCGGGTGGTCGGACAGGCTTCCTGTTGCTTTTCTCAAAGGCTCCAATGTGGTCACTTGCAACTTTGTATCTTAGCTTGTCGTTTGCAACTTTGTATCTTAGCTTGTCATTTGCAACTTTGTATCTTAGCTTGTCGCTTGCGACTTTGTATCTTAGTTTATTTGCAACTTTGTATCTTAGCCTGTTGTTTGCAACTTTGTATCTTAGCTTGTCGCTTGCGACTTTGTATCTTAGTTTATTTGCAACTTTGTATCTTAGCCTGTTGTTTGCAACTTTGTATCTTAGCTTGTCGCTTGCGACTTTGTATCTTAGTTTATTTGCAACTTTGTATCTTAGCCTGTTGTTTGCAACTTTGTATCTTAGCTTGTCGCTTGCGACTTTGTATCTTAGTTTATTTGCAACTTTGTATCTTAGCCTGTTGTTTGCAACTTTGTATCTTAGCTTGTCGCTTGCGACTTTGTATCTTAGTTTATTTGCAACTTTGTATCTTAGCCTGTTGTTTGCAACTTTGTATCTTAGCTTGTCGCTTGCGACTTTGTATCTTAGTTTATTTGCAACTTTGTATCTTAGCCTGTTGTTTGCAACTTTGTATCTTAGCTTGTCGCTTGCGACTTTGTATCTTAGTTTATTTGCAACTTTGTATCTTAGCCTGTTGTTTGCAACTTTGTATCTTAGCTTGTCGCTTGCGACTTTGTATCTTAGTTTATTTGCAACTTTGTATCTTAGCCTGTTGTTTGCAACTTTGTATCTTAGCTTGTCGCTTGCGACTTTGTATCTTAGTTTATTTGCAACTTTGTATCTTAGCCTGTTGTTTGCAACTTTGTATCTTAGCTTGTCGCTTGCGACTTTGTATCTTAGTTTATTTGCAACTTTGTATCTTAGCCTGTTGTTTGCAACTTTGTATCTTAGCTTGTCGCTTGCGACTTTGTATCTTAGTTTATTTGCAACTTTGTATCTTAGCCTGTTGTTTGCAACTTTGTATCTTAGCTTGTCGCTTGCGACTTTGTATCTTAGTTTATTTGCAACTTTGTATCTTAGCCTGTTGTTTGCAACTTTGTATCTTAGCTTGTCGCTTGCGACTTTGTATCTTAGTTTATTTGCAACTTTGTATCTTAGCCTGTTGTTTGCAACTTTGTATCTTAGCTTGTCGCTTGCGACTTTGTATCTTAGTTTATTTGCAACTTTGTATCTTAGCCTGTTGTTTGCAACTTTGTATCTTAGCTTGTCGCTTGCGACTTTGTATCTTAGTTTATTTGCAACTTTGTATCTTAGCCTGTTGTTTGCAACTTTGTATCTTAGCTTGTCGCTTGCGACTTTGTATCTTAGTTTATTTGCAACTTTGTATCTTAGCCTGTTGTTTGCAACTTTGTATCTTAGCTTGTCGCTTGCGACTTTGTATCTTAGTTTATTTGCAACTTTGTATCTTAGCCTGTTGTTTGCAACTTTGTATCTTAGCTTGTCGCTTGCGACTTTGTATCTTAGTTTATTTGCAACTTTGTATCTTAGCCTGTTGTTTGCAACTTTGTATCTTAGCTTGTCGCTTGCGACTTTGTATCTTAGTTTATTTGCAACTTTGTATCTTAGCCTGTTGTTTGCAACTTTGTATCTTAGCTTGTCGCTTGCGACTTTGTATCTTAGTTTATTTGCAACTTTGTATCTTAGCCTGTTGTTTGCAACTTTGTATCTTAGCTTGTCGCTTGCGACTTTGTATCTTAGTTTATTTGCAACTTTGTATCTTAGCCTGTTGTTTGCAACTTTGTATCTTAGCTTGTCGCTTGCGACTTTGTATCTTAGTTTATTTGCAACTTTGTATCTTAGCCTGTTGTTTGCAACTTTGTATCTTAGCTTGTCGCTTGCGACTTTGTATCTTAGTTTATTTGCAACTTTGTATCTTAGCCTGTTGTTTGCAACTTTGTATCTTAGCTTGTCGCTTGCGACTTTGTATCTTAGTTTATTTGCAACTTTGTATCTTAGCCTGTTGTTTGCAACTTTGTATCTTAGCTTGTCGCTTGCGACTTTGTATCTTAGTTTATTTGCAACTTTGTATCTTAGCCTGTTGTTTGCAACTTTGTATCTTAGCTTGTCGCTTGCGACTTTGTATCTTAGTTTATTTGCAACTTTGTATCTTAGCCTGTTGTTTGCAACTTTGTATCTTAGCTTGTCGCTTGCGACTTTGTATCTTAGTTTATTTGCAACTTTGTATCTTAGCCTGTTGTTTGCAACTTTGTATCTTAGCTTGTCGCTTGCGACTTTGTATCTTAGTTTATTTGCAACTTTGTATCTTAGCCTGTTGTTTGCAACTTTGTATCTTAGCTTGTCGCTTGCGACTTTGTATCTTAGTTTATTTGCAACTTTGTATCTTAGCCTGTTGTTTGCAACTTTGTATCTTAGCTTGTCGCTTGCGACTTTGTATCTTAGTTTATTTGCAACTTTGTATCTTAGCCTGTTGTTTGCAACTTTGTATCTTAGCTTGTCGCTTGCGACTTTGTATCTTAGTTTATTTGCAACTTTGTATCTTAGCCTGTTGTTTGCAACTTTGTATCTTAGCTTGTCGCTTGCGACTTTGTATCTTAGTTTATTTGCAACTTTGTATCTTAGCCTGTTGTTTGCAACTTTGTATCTTAGCTTGTCGCTTGCGACTTTGTATCTTAGTTTATTTGCAACTTTGTATCTTAGCCTGTTGTTTGCAACTTTGTATCTTAGCTTGTCGCTTGCGACTTTGTATCTTAGTTTATTTGCAACTTTGTATCTTAGCCTGTTGTTTGCAACTTTGTATCTTAGCTTGTCGCTTGCGACTTTGTATCTTAGTTTATTTGCAACTTTGTATCTTAGCCTGTTGTTTGCAACTTTGTATCTTAGCTTGTCGCTTGCGACTTTGTATCTTAGTTTATTTGCAACTTTGTATCTTAGCCTGTTGTTTGCAACTTTGTATCTTAGCTTGTCGCTTGCGACTTTGTATCTTAGTTTATTTGCAACTTTGTATCTTAGCCTGTTGTTTGCAACTTTGTATCTTAGCTTGTCGCTTGCGACTTTGTATCTTAGTTTATTTGCAACTTTGTATCTTAGCCTGTTGTTTGCAACTTTGTATCTTAGCTTGTCGCTTGCGACTTTGTATCTTAGTTTATTTGCAACTTTGTATCTTAGCCTGTTGTTTGCAACTTTGTATCTTAGCTTGTCGCTTGCGACTTTGTATCTTAGTTTATTTGCAACTTTGTATCTTAGCCTGTTGTTTGCAACTTTGTATCTTAGCTTGTCGCTTGCGACTTTGTATCTTAGTTTATTTGCAACTTTGTATCTTAGCCTGTTGTTTGCAACTTTGTATCTTAGCTTGTCGCTTGCGACTTTGTATCTTAGTTTATTTGCAACTTTGTATCTTAGCCTGTTGTTTGCAACTTTGTATCTTAGCTTGTCGCTTGCGACTTTGTATCTTAGTTTATTTGCAACTTTGTATCTTAGCCTGTTGTTTGCAACTTTGTATCTTAGCTTGTCGCTTGCGACTTTGTATCTTAGTTTATTTGCAACTTTGTATCTTAGCCTGTTGTTTGCAACTTTGTATCTTAGCTTGTCGCTTGCGACTTTGTATCTTAGTTTATTTGCAACTTTGTATCTTAGCCTGTTGTTTGCAACTTTGTATCTTAGCTTGTCGCTTGCGACTTTGTATCTTAGTTTATTTGCAACTTTGTATCTTAGCCTGTTGTTTGCAACTTTGTATCTTAGCTTGTCGCTTGCGACTTTGTATCTTAGTTTATTTGCAACTTTGTATCTTAGCCTGTTGTTTGCAACTTTGTATCTTAGCTTGTCGCTTGCGACTTTGTATCTTAGTTTATTTGCAACTTTGTATCTTAGCCTGTTGTTTGCAACTTTGTATCTTAGCTTGTCGCTTGCGACTTTGTATCTTAGTTTATTTGCAACTTTGTATCTTAGCCTGTTGTTTGCAACTTTGTATCTTAGCTTGTCGCTTGCGACTTTGTATCTTAGTTTATTTGCAACTTTGTATCTTAGCCTGTTGTTTGCAACTTTGTATCTTAGCTTGTCGCTTGCGACTTTGTATCTTAGTTTATTTGCAACTTTGTATCTTAGCAGGATGAGTGCGTTTGGGTTATTAACTTCCAGACAGATTCCCGTGGGCAGCGCTGCCTGGCTCGCAAGGCTGCCCTGTGGAGCCGCTGGGTGGTTTCCGGGAGTTTACTTTCTCCTTCGGTGGGTTATTTTGGGCGATGGCGGTGCCTGGAGTGGGAGGTCACGGAGGAAGTCCTCTGAGGTCCTCCCAGTGACGACAGCATGAGCGGCCTTTTCTGGGGGGAAGTGGGGGTCCCCGCTTTGTGTCAGGCACGTCACCAGGGTTTCGCTCGTGGTTCCTAATTGGATGCATCCGCCTGACGATTCTATGTGTTGGGCATTTGAGGGGTTTTAAACCATTTTTTTTAAAAATATTTTTTTATTGATTTCAGAGAGGAAGGGAGAGAGAAAAACATCAATGATGAGAGAGAATCATGGATTGGCCTCTTGCAGCACACCCCACACTGGGGATGGAGCCCGCAATCCGGGCACAGGCCCTGACCAGGAATCGAACCCTGACCTCCTGGTTCATAGGCTGACGCTCCATCACTGAGCCACACCAGCCGGGCTCAGTTCTCTGTTTTTAAAAGCGTGTCGTGAGCACTTGACTTTGCTGCCTCAACCGCCCGCAATGTCTCCAGGGGCAGGAGGTTTACCGCTTCCTCCAGCGCCAGGCACACGCCACGGCCACGAAATGCCTCCTCCCTGATTAGCATTTTTGCTCGACAGCTTTGTTTGCTGTAAAATGTCACCCCGAGAGCTAGAAAGGTCGCCGAGACTGCGGCCTGTTGGAGGACCAGGTACCTGGCTCGCTGGGGATTTGACAAGCAGGGTGTTTACTCCGGGTGGTCGGACAGGCTTCCTGTTGCTTTTCTCAAAGGCTCCAATGTGGTCACTTGCAACTTTGTATCTTAGCTTGTCGTTTGCAACTTTGTATCTTAGCTTGTCATTTGCAACTTTGTATCTTAGCTTGTCGCTTGCGACTTTGTATCTTAGTTTATTTGCAACTTTGTATCTTAGCCTGTTGTTTGCAACTTTGTATCTTAGCTTGTAACCAAGTGACGCTGACCTGGTGGTTTATAAACAACAGACATTTATCTCTCAGGGTCTGGAGGCTGGATGGACATCTGAGATCAGGGTGCCCATGGGGTCGGGACCTGGTGAGAGCTCTGGGTGACGCCACCTTTTTCACGATAAGCACCTTCCCAAGCACATGGGATCGTAAAAGCTAATGCCCCTCAGCGAATAGAGGGACTTCCAGAGTTTTCCTCACATGTGTGTGTCATGTTTACCTGTGTACATGTGAACACAGACCTGCTATGATGTGGAGACGGATATAGCGACAGAGATAAAGCTATAGATACAGACATCTTTTCCCTGCGGGGCTTTTACATTGTTTCCCATGTTTGCAGAGGTCACTAGGGCTACGCATATATGTGCACATGTGCACACATGTATACACACGCACACGTGTGCGCACCCACCTACACAGATGTGCACACATGCATACACCTGTGACACATGCACACAGGTGAGCACGTGCCTGCATGGCGCATGCACATGAACACACTCATGTGCACACACATGTGCACACGTGCCTGCCTGCTCACACGCACACACAGTCACTGGAGTTGCAAGTCCAGGAGTTCCCGTGAGACACGGCAGCCGCGGTTCTCTACGTGCGATGCCCTGTGTCCCACGGGCGGCTCTGCTCCTGCGGACACTCGGTCACTGGGATGAATGACGGGCTTTATCTCTCCCTGCGACTCGGTGACATCACAGCACAGGCGTGGCCGTTAGGCTGTGGCTTATGCCGCGTCCGCAGCTGCAGCAGGACAGCCCGGCGTTCAGCGCGGTGGCGCTTGGGGAGCCGCTCAGAAGCGAGGACTCCCCGCAGTGAGCCGCGTGGCAGTAACTCACCGCCTCGCCCGCCCGCGGAGAGCGGCTGCGGCATAATTTCATTCTAAACACGGTGCTCGCCTGGAGACGGAGGCCCTAAGTACCAAATATACGGCGGCAATAGAAGCGGAGCGGCGCCGGGTAAATCAAGGCGAGGCCCACGCTCCCGGCTGCCTGGTGACGGCCCACAGGGGCGGCAGGACGCGGTAAGCGAGTCCGCCGAGGGGTGATTTCCTCCGGAATTGGGCTCATAATTCCCGTCGCTGAGCTGCCACGGCCTCCCAGCTCCGTCTGCGTTTCTAACGGAGGCAGGACCGCGAGCAGCGGGGACA
>NW_005372020.1:141909-143397 GCF_000412655.1 Myotis brandtii | reverse complement strand
TTGGGGGCAGGTGCCCTGTCTCTCCCATCGACACCCACGGGGACTGGGCATCCCCCCCACAGCGCCCAGCGGGTCTCCCCTCCGAGTTCCCTGCGTCCGGCCCGGTCCGGCCCGCCTTGTGCAGGTGACGTGTTGCTGTTGCACAGCTTGGTACTCGAGTCTCCCGCTCCCTCCACGTGACGTTTTCAGATCCGCCCAACGCTGTCCCACCTCATAACCGACCCGGGCCCTCCCTCGAGATTGCACACGATTCCATCACATGACACACCGCCTTTCAGAATCCATCCACCGCTCGACGGACGCCTATTTAAAGGGGCAGCGATGGCCCGGCCGGCCTGGCTCAGTGGTTGAGCATCGACCTATGAACCAGGAGGTCACGGTTCGATTCCCGATCAGGGCACAGGCCGGGTTGTGGCCTTGATCCCCAGTGGGGGGCGTGCAGGAGGCAGCCGGTCCATGATTCTCTCTCATCATGGATGTTTCTCTCTCCCTCTCCCTTCCTCTCTCTGAAATTAATAAAAAATATTTATAAACTAATAAAAATGCAGCAACAAACACGCTTGCTCACTCTCCACACCTGGGACGAAGCGTTTTTCCAGAGGCGATGCCCCCAGACCTGGGACCTCAGGGTCACGTGCAGGCACATGTGTGACGTGTCGGCCAGATGCCTGCGGACACAGCTCCACGGGGAGCGAGCCGCTCCCATTCCCCCCCGCTCCCCAGGGAACCAGAGGTCCCAGAAGCCCCTCATTCCCAGGAAAACACTTTACTATTTGCATCCTTTTTGTGGCCAATCCGATGAAGGGAAACGTATTGGAGACAGAGCCTCGCTCTGCGGCGTCCCTAATGCGGAAGTTATTAAAACGCGCCCGAGAGAAAGTGCTTCTGACAGATCATCCGTCTAAACACAATGAGGAAAGCCCGCCACCCGGATCCCGGCTCCCGCGGCCGATGCGCCCCTCCCCGCGCCGGGAGCCTGTGGCTGAGACTCGGGTAATGAAGTCTCTTTTCTGATCTCGGCAGCCGTGGCTGTGGGGGCTGCACACGCCACAGGGAACTCGGGCCGTCACTTTCATCCTCCAGGAGCAGTTCACGGATGGGGGCCGCGCGTGTCTGTCCGCAGGCGGGCCCATCTGGTCTTCGCAGGGTCTGTGGAGGCCGCCTCCGTGGCGCCGATTTACAGAAGATGGGGTTCGCCTCTCATTACCTCTCGGCGGGAGGCGAGACGCCGGCGTCCAGCGAGAAGGAGGCGTTAGGCTTCCTGAACCTCATACGCGGGCCCTTCCCTCTGTGGGGAGAACCATTCAGACGCAACATCACGCGTTACAATCCACGAGAGCATCTTTTTAAAAAAATGTATTTGTATTGATTTCAGAGAGGAAGGGAGAGGGAGAGAGAGAGAAACATCAATGATGAGAGGATCACGGATCGGCTGCCTCCTGCACGCCCCCCACTGGGGATCAAGCCCACAACCCGGGCCTGTGCCCT
>NW_005372020.1:137349-141354 GCF_000412655.1 Myotis brandtii | reverse complement strand
CTGACCGCGGCGATGCGCACGCCCCTCTTCACCTTGGCCCTGCGGGGGGAGACGGGAGGTTCGGCTGAGCCCGCTGGGAGCCCGGGTGGCCGCTGGTTCCGGGGAAACATTGTTGCCCGGCAGGTGATACAATGTAACCTGTTTGATACAATGTAACCTGTTTGATACAATGTAACCTGTTGGATACAATGTAACCTGTTGGATACAATGTAACCACCTCCCAGCGCATCTGCCCTGTCCCCCCGGCTTTTCCTACTTTTCACGGAGGAGCTAGGACAGCACGTGACCGGAGCAAGTGCCACTGATGCAGAAGCGCAGGCAAGCGCTAGCGGGAGGGCTTGCATTTTTGTGTGGTTTTTTTAAAAAACACATTAACACCTGGAAAGCCCGGACTATTAAGACCAAATAGAAAAGGGAAATGACTTAAACATATGCAAGTGCAGCCCTAGCCGGTGTGGCTCCGTGGATAGAGCATCGGCCTGCAGACCACAGGGCCCCGGGTTCGATTCCGGTCCAGGGCACATGCCCGGGTTGCAGGCTCCTCCCCGGCCCAGGCCCTGGTCTGGGCTTGTGCAGGAGACAATCCATCGATGTGTTTCTCTCACATCAGTGTTTCTGTCTTTCCCTCTCTCTTCGACTTTCTCTAAAAATCAAGGGAAAAATATTCTCGGATGAAAATTAAAAAAGAAAAGAAAAAAGAAAAAAGAACGCAGCTGCTGCTTTAGCCCGTGAGGGCCGAGCGTGTGTTGGGATAATCCTGCGGCCGCTGTGTGACTCGGGGCGCGAACCCTCTGGGTTTAGGGGGCACCAGATGCTGCAAAGGCTCCGGACGGAACCCGCTACAATGTATCGCCGATGAGATACAGTCACTCGAACCCGGCTCCTGGGCCTGACGCCGCGGACACAGGCAGCCCCGTCGGACCACAGGGCCCAAAACACGCCGTCTCCGGAGGATTTCTGCGGCTGGCGACGCTGGGGAGTGATTGTCACGGAGTCTGCATCCCCGGGGCATTTTAAAGTTGACATTTAAAACCCTCCCTCCCGAGCCGAGCGGCAAAGGTGGAGTTTCCGGCTCACTGTAACTATTGACATTTTAAAATTAAACTGTTATATCGCGCTTCTAAGAGTTTCGCCGGAATCTAAATACCAGGGCGGGCTTGCCACCCTCCGCGATGCGTCTTTAAAAAATTCAGAGACAACCCTCTCTTCTCCAGACGCGGAGTGTATATTCATTGATTTATTCATTTATTTTTCGCTGTTAGCTTGCAGACCCACCCTATGCCTGTCTCAGAATCCTACCCCCGTGCACCCTATTTTTGTGTCTGACAGTCTATCGATCCCTCTGCCATACTTGTCTGCAGCAAAGACGCACACAATTCGAATTTAGCTTTCCCTGGGCCCAGAAGTCTCTACGTTTCATTGTATTTTTTTATTTTTTAAATATTTTTAATCTGTTTTTCAGAGAGGTAGGGAGAGGGAGAGAGAGATAGAAACCTCAACGATGAGAGAGAACCATGGATCGGCTGCCTCCTGCACGCCCCCTACTGGAAATCAAGCCCACAACCCAGCCTGTGCCCTGACCGGGAATCGAACCCTGACCTCCTGGTTCCTAAGTCGATGCTCAACCACTGAGCCCCGCCAACCGGGCTCTAAGTGGGATTTAAAAAATTCTAGATCGAGACTCATTAAAAGTATATTCAGTGCTCACTTCAGAAAACACGGCCGTGTTTGCATAAACATAAACCTTTTAAAGAATAATGAGTCAGCCTAACGCAGGGCGAGACGCTCAGAAATGCATTGACCGACGACAGGAACCGGGTGCAGTCAGGACAGTCTGCCTTGTGCTAAGTCAGGGGTGGGGAACGCTCGGCCCGCAGGTCGTATGAGGCCTGAGAAACCATTCGGTCTGGCCCTCCCGAGGCGTTAGGGGTGAGTTCATTAAATGTCTGACCAAATATAGCGGGCTCGTTTGTTTTTAAATATATTTTTTATTGATTTCAGAGATAAAGAGAGAGAGAGAGAGAGAAACATCAGTAATGAGAGAGAATCATGGATTGGCTGCCTCCTGCACGCCCAGCACTGGGGATCGAGCCTGCAACCCAGGCCCGTGCCCGACTGGGAATCGAACCCTGACCTCCTGGTTCCTAGGTCGACGCTCACCACTGAGCCGCGCCGGCCGGCCAACATGCACCTGTGAACACGGCACCTACGAGCAACAAGTGTCTTGCGTTGCTCAGGGCCCTCGGAGACCAGCTGTCTGTGCAGGGCTGTCCCTGCCAATGGGGGCCGTGTGACCTAATTACACACGGCCCCCCGCAGCCGGTCCGCCGCGCCCGGCTCATTTCCCGAAGTGCCCCGTTCCCCGGGCGCCGTCTGTCTCGGTGACTCCCCCCTCCTCCCCCCGCTCATTTATTTGATTTTTTTTAACTTCAGCCAAATTGCCTTCATTTAAACCCAATTAACTTGGTGAAAGGCAAGGCATCGCCGTAATCCCACTGGCGGAGCTGCGTTCTCTCCATGTCCCGCCGCCAGCTCCCGGGGTGGGTGTGTGAGCATGAGGCCCGCGGGCACCGGCTCAGCGGGCTCCGCCGGCAGGTGGTGAAGAGACCGCTCAGCCGTCCTCTGACGCCAGCGGAGTTTCCGTCCTGCTTCTCTCCCTCATTTGAACGCCGTCAGGGATGTTGTTAAAGGACGTTCCACTTTACACCTGAGTGCACGGCCCTCAGAGGAGAGGGACGCATCGGACATAAAAACCTGGCCTCGCCCTGGCCGGTGTGGCTCAGTGGGTAGAGCGTCGGCCCACGGACTGAAGGGTCCCCAGGTTCGATTCCCGGTCAGGGCACAGGCCCGGGGTGCGGGCTCGATCCCCAGGAGGGGGCGTGCAGGAGGCAGCCGGTCCATGATTCTCTCTCATCATTGATGTCTCTCTCCCGCGCTCCCTTCCTCTCTGAAGTCAATAAAAATATATTAGAAAAAAACAAACACCTGGCTTCCCTCCAGAAAGGCGTCCAGAATGAGCTGTATTCCATTCCCGCCCTGAAATAGCGCAAGGCCACCCGCTCCCAGGCCGCAGTCCCTCTCGCCCATCCAAACCGGCTTCCCCTTTTGTCCCCAGACCTGCTCTTCCTGCGAGAGCCGTCCGCCCAATGGCTGGGGTCGCCTTTCACTTCAAGCTCATTCTTTCCAGCTCACCAAGGAGCCCTCAGCCTGCGGCCGCCCCCAGCACCAGGCGCCTGCCCCCGCTCTGGGCTGTCGGGGACCCGCGCCTGCTCCGCCTGGACCGTTACTGTCACAGCTCTGCTCCCTCCACCTCCCGACTCCTGCCCCTTCCCGTCTACTCTCCACAGAAGCCCGACCATCCCCCCCAAACACGCCGGGCCGGGCCCTGCCCAGTGCTCGGTCTGCGCCACCAGGAGCCAGGCCGCCAGGCGCTGGGAGAGTTTAGGAAATTGCACTGCACCCTCTCTCGGCCGCGGAGCCCAGAGTTGGGGGGGGGGGGTCAGCCCGAGAGAGGAGCCCTCCCCGCAGCTCAGGCCGGCCCTGTATCCCCCCACAGTGTTCCCCGATACGCAGACATTATGGGTCCACCCCCTGGGGATATTCTGAAACCAGGACCATCCAAAGTTTTCAAGAGACATGACCAGGAACTGAACCATGACCTCCTGGTTATAGGTTGACGCTCAACCGCTGAGCCACGCTGGCCGAGAGCCTGGGTGAGCTTTTAAACCCACGTGGAAACCACGTCGGGTCCCACGGCGCTGCCACTTCCCGGGGTCAGGACACAGATGTCACCCCGCGGCCCCTCGGTCCCGTCAGGACGAGCTCCGTGACCCCAACGCCCGTGCCAGATGGCGGCCCATCCAACTCCGCCGGGCGCGACGGGCAAACCGTCCAGCGGAATCTAATGAGCAGAGGCGGCGCGTCTCTCACGTTCTCCCTTCCAGAGAGGATCGCGCACACGCTTCTCCCTAAAGGACACGCTCGCCTTCCCGCCGGGCGGGCCTC
>NW_005372020.1:132567-135522 GCF_000412655.1 Myotis brandtii | reverse complement strand
CGCGGAAGCTCACGGGCAGGTAGGTGGGCAGCAGCGAGAAGCGCGGGGCGCTGTCCAGGAGGCCGCGGCCCTCGGTCACTGCAGGGAACGCAGGGCATTAGAGGGGGCAGCCGCCGTCCCACGCTGTACCCCAGACCTCCGCCCCCCACGCTGTACCCCAAAACCGGCTGTGGGCCACCACCCCCCAGGCATGGTATGTGGTCCTGTAGTAATGTTGTGATTTCCGAAAGTTGCAATGTTGTTACAAAGTTGCACTGTTGTTACACAGTTGCAATGTTGTTACAAAGTTGCAATGTTGTTACACAGTTGCAACGTTGTTACAAAGTTGCAATGTTGTTACAAAGTCGCAACGTTGTTACAAAGTTGCAATGTTGTTACAAAGTTGCAATGTTGTTACAAAGTCGCACTGTTGTTACAAAGTTGCGCTGTTGTTACAAAGTTGCAATGTTGTTACAAAGTTTGCAACATTGTTACAAAGTTGTGATGTTGTAACATCGCCCATGGCAACGCCATGCTGTAGCGACGTTGTATCGCTGTGATGTCTAACGCTGTCACGTCTAAGGTCTTAGGGCCACGCATCACTGTTCTCTGAGGCTCAGCCTCTGGATGGCGATGCATCGGCTAGAACCCCGGTGCTCACCTGGGCAGGTGAGCTTCCCCCACCCTCTCCCCCTGCTGAGCCAGGGACAACTGGGCCAACCTCGATGGCTTTCATCGTGACTGCAAGACGCCCTTCGCGATAGCCGCGGGGAACTGGGATGGAGAGAGGGCTTATGACGTATGGGCCCTGCAGCCCGAGGCCGGGTTCTGCTCTTCTTGGGGTCGAGGTGGGAGCCAGGGTTTCGGGCTCACTGTTCGTGCATTTAAGACGTCGGGGGGAGTTTAAAGCACAGGAAGAGAGAACACGTAGCCCCAACGCTCAGTGACAGACGTGAACACGCCCGGCCGGCGTGGCTCAGTGGTGAGCGTCAACCTAGGAACCAGGAGGTCACAGTTTAATTCCCCGTCAGGGCACAGGCCCGGGTTGTAGGCTCGATCCCCAGTGGGGGGCGTGCAGGGGGCAGCCAGTCCATGATTCTCTCTCATCATGGATGTTTCTATCTCTCCCTCTCCCTTCCTCTCTGAAATCAATAAGATAGATAGATAGATAGATAGATATTTCATTCTACTTATTAAATCCCAAGATGGCCTTCGCCCAGCAAAAGGGCACCTGTGGTTATGAAGAGGGGGTTCCTCTTGGAAGGAACCCCCAAACTCGGGTCCTGGGGCGCCCAGGGAGATGGTGGCAGAGTGTCACCCTGTGGGCCTTTCTGCTGCTTCTATTTTCAAAAGCCCTCCTACTGCCCACAGCAGCTGTTGCCAACCGAAGGCCCATGAGCCAATTCTGGCTCCAAAGCCTGTTTTACTCCGTCCACTCTGCGTGCCATCATTTAAAATCATAATTAGGTCTTCATGCCAATATTTATCAAACAGGTTTCACATGAAAAGCTGGACTCTGGGATTTTCTTCCACACGTGGCAAGACGTGAGACATCTGTGAGCCCATCGCCATATTGCGACCAGCCACCGAGCTGTGCCCTTGGGGTGGGGGTGGGGGCAGGGACTCACTCCTTGGCCGCAGTCCCCACCCAGCCCTGATGCCTGGTTTACATCACATGCTTCCTCTGCAGGTGTTGGCTCATCTCTAGGCTGTAGGGTTGTTCACAAAGTCGAGATTTTAAAACAATCACTGTGGCCCGGCCGGCGTGGCTCCGTGGTTGAGCGTCAGCCTACGAACCAGGAGGCCATGGTTCGATTCCCGGTCAGGGCACAGGCCCGGGTTTCGGGCTTGATCCCCAGTGCGGGGCGTGCAGGAGGCAGCCGATCCATGATTCTCTCTCATCATGGATGTTTCTATCTCTCTCTCCCCCTCTCTTCCTCTCTGACATCAATAAAAACATATTTATTTTAGAAAGTGACATTTTAAGAAAACAGCCCGTCGCCCCCGATAACCTCCGAGGGCTGCCCATCATGGAACAAAGTCTGCGGCATTTCTACGGCCAATAATGCACTGTATTGATTGGCTATTACGGAACAAGCTAAGAAGATTAAATGCCTCCTTTATTCATTTAAAAAAAAAATCTTACTTAAAAGGTCTCAGCTATAATATTCCACCCAGGGCCAGGGGGATCAATGAGATCAGAGATCTCCATGCTAATCCTAAGTGGCCGCATTAGTCCTCGCTGAGGAATAAATGGAATTAAAATAACTGTTGTCTGTATTGTCTGCCTTTGGAGCAGACCCCTCCCACCAAAGGCTTCGAGGGAGCGGACTCCTTTGCCAGAGAAAAGATGAGGGAAATGGAGGGGGTGGGGCACCGAGAGAGGAGAGAGCGGTTCGAGGAAGCGGTGTCTACGTGATTGCAACAATATACCCCCCATTCCACACGTCGCCTTATCCTTAAGGCGCCGGAGGTTACAGCCAAGGGAAAGCCGACACATTGTAGCCAAACGCGGAAACACTCGAGCAGCACGATAAACTGTGTCTCTGCTTCCACTGGAACCAGAGAGGGCACAGGCCACGCGTTAACCTGACAAGCTCGGGAGGCCTGCCTGGCGGCCTTGCAAACTCAGACCTGAGTCACCACAAGGGACGGTCTGAGGTGAAAAGCTTTTCATTAAGAAGCCGTTTGTGGTGGGTGGTCACGTCCTAGGCCGGTACCTTCCCCGACAAAGGCCCAGCTTTGCCTTAACTGAGCCCACTGCCTCTTTGCATCCACGACAGCGGTTCTCAACCTTCCTCACGCCGCGACCCTTTCATACAGTTCCTCATGCTGTGGGGACTCCCAACCATGACATTATTTTCGTTGCTACTTCATCACTGTAATGTTGCTACTGTTATGAATCGTCATGTAAATATCTGATATGCAGGATGTATTTTCATTGTTACAAATTGAACATCATTAAAGCATAGTGAT
>NW_005372020.1:131015-132297 GCF_000412655.1 Myotis brandtii | reverse complement strand
GGAGACCACACATCCCCTCGTTGTCACTGAGTTCACTGTTGACTGTTGGCCATCCTGCGCCCTCCTAAGTGGAAGAAGCAGGTGTCTATCATGTTACCTTTCGTCCAATCCCAGAGGCCTCCCCTCCCCCTCGCCGCGCTTCCTCCCGCCTCCCTCGTCTGTCGCCGACGGGTCCCCGTGACCCGCTTGCATCTCCTCTTTTGACTGCGATGCATAAAACAAGGTGAAGACAAACCAAAAACGCCTTCTCCGGAGCATCGGCTCGGCCCTTGGAGATTCCGCTTCCTGGCAGTTGTCGGCGGTTTGGCTCAAATAAACTCACAAAAATCCCTCACAGGTTCGGTGTGTTCTTCACGTTCACACGGAAACCGGGCCTCGCGCCGCCAGTCTTCAGTAACTCGGCGAGACGTGCCGTCTCCCTCACTTATTTTTCATTTTTTTGGCTAATCATCACCAAAGGATACTTCGTCCCTTGCTTTCCAGGGAGAGCGGAGGCCGGGAGGGGGAGGAGAGAGGCCTGTGGAATAGATTTTACATCGGGCGCCTTCGCCAGCCCTGGGAATTCAAGTGAAGACAGAAGGTGTCGCCTGGAGGTGGCCGTCTCCCACGCCGGACGCGTCCTCCTTCCTGGTGACCTGCGTCCGTTCCTATCCGAGCAGCGGCCGGCGTGTCCATCTCTCAGGTCAGCACTGGCCTCGCCGTCGCCAGGGGCCGGCCCTTCATCGCTGGGGAGAGACACGCCGGCTGGTTGCCTCCCACGGGCACCAAGACGGGGGCCTGGGACGGAACCTGCAACCCGGGAACGTACCCTTGGCCTCGAATCGAACCCGAGACCCTTCAGGGCACGCCCATGCTCTAACCATTGAGTAACACCAGCCAGGGCTGGTTTCACTAAAATCAGTCCCGTCCTGTGGGGGCGAGGGGTGGCTTGTCAGGAGCCAGGAGCAGAATTGGCGGGGGGGGTATTAGGAGACTGAGGAGGAACAAAGCCGACAAGCCCTGGCCCCAGGCGGGGGTGGGGGGGGCCTGGAGACGGGAAGATGCCATCAGATTTGAGAGCGG
This sequence comes from Myotis brandtii, assembly GCF_000412655.1. Lineage (NCBI taxonomy): Eukaryota > Metazoa > Chordata > Mammalia > Chiroptera > Vespertilionidae > Myotis > Myotis brandtii. Next base: position 131,235 of record NW_005372020.1, on the reverse strand, counting down.
GAAGGAGAGCGGGCCTGGGCGGGCGCTGCCAGGTGCGGGGTGGGCGGGCGCTTTGTGGTGCCGAACAAAGAATGTTCCATTTTCTCTCTCGATAAAGAAGCTGTTTTGTGTGTTTTCACCGGCACCTAAGGCCCGGCTGCCGGGAGCAGAGAGCGAAGTGTTCAGTCCTTCAGTGAAGGGTGCCAGGTGCGGGGGGCAGACACTCTGTGCCCCCTGGGAG
>NW_005372020.1:129586-130924 GCF_000412655.1 Myotis brandtii | reverse complement strand
TGCTGAAGGGGCTGGGGCGATGCACACTGGGTGGGGAGTATTTTAACTCACGCTGGACCTGCCCCTGTAAGACTCTTTTTCTTTCTTTCTTTTTGGTTAATCCTCACCCGGGGATATTCTTCCCTTGGTTTTTAGGGAGAGTGGGAGGGAGAGAGGGACAGAGAGAAACATCGATGGGAGAGAGACACACTGATTGGTTGCCTCCTGCACGCGCCCCGCCCAGGGCCCGGGCCCAGGAACCTGCCACCCGGGTCCGTGCCCTTGACCGGAATCGAACCCGGGACCCTCAGGGAGTGCCCAAGAGGCTGAATATCAAAAACGTCGCAAAATGCAAGAGCCGGACAGTCCCCTCCAAACATCCAGGCCCTTCAGGCCCACTCTGCTCCCCGGAGACCACACATCCCCTCGTTGTCACTGAGTTCACTGTTGACTGTTGGCCATCCTGCGCCCTCCTAAGTGGAAGAAGCAGGTGTCTATCATGTTACCTTTCGTCCAATCCCAGAGGCCTCCCCTCCCCCTCGCTGCGCTTCCTCCCGCCTCCCTGTCGCCCACGGGTCCCCGTGACCCGCTTGCATCTCCTCTTTTGACTGCGATGCATAAAACAAGGTGAAGACAAACCAAAAACGCCTTCTCCGGAGCATCGGCTCGGCCCTTGGAGATTCCGCTTCCTGGCAGTTGTCGGCGGTTTGGCTCAAATAAACTCACAAAAATCCCTCACAGGTTCGGTGTGTTCTTCACGTTCACACGGAAACCGGGCCTCGCGCCGCCAGTCTTCAGTAACTCGGCGAGACGTGCCGTCTCCCTCACGTATTTTTCACTTTTTTGGCTAATCATCACCAAAGGATACTTCGTCCCTTGCTTTCCAGGGAGAGCGGAGGCCGGGAGGGGGAGGAGAGAGGCCTGTGGAATAGATTTTACATCGGGCGCCTTCGCCAGCCCTGGGAATTCAAGTGAAGACAGAAGGTGTCGCCTGGAGGTGGCCGTCTCCATCACAGACGCCGGTAAAAACCTCCAGACGAACCCGGGCTCCCACCAATCAGGAGGCACATTTACTTAAACAATTTCGAATCGTTCAAAATGCTTTCTTCTCCTGAAAAAATAAAATAAAATAAATAAAGGTAGACGGACAAGTTAATTGAAAAAAGACGTACAGCTCAAAGCCGATCGCATGAAATTCCGAGAGTCCTGGAACGACACTCAAAGCCATCGGTCCCCACAGAAGGGCCAGCGAGTGGACGTTTCCAGGTTTCCTGTCCCACGAGGGCCGCGTCCGCGGGGCTATTTATGAACCCGGCGCTCGAGGCGCGGGGCGAGCTGGGGGGGGGGGGGGGGGTTTTT
>NW_005372020.1:128453-129369 GCF_000412655.1 Myotis brandtii | reverse complement strand
CAGACGCCGGTAAAAACCTCCAGACGAACCCGGGCTCCCACCAATCAGGAGGCACATTTACTTAAACAATTTCGAATCGTTCAAAATGCTTTCTTCTCCTGAAAAAATAAAATAAATAAAGGTAGACAGACAAGTTAATTGAAAAAAGACGTACGGCTCAAAGCCGATCGCATGAAATTCCGTGAATCCTGGAACGACACTCAAAGCCATCGGTCCCCACAGAAGGGACGGCCAGCGGACGTTTCCAGGTTTCCTGTCCCACGAGGGCCGCGTCCGCGGGGCTATTTATGAACCCGGCGCTCGAGGCGCGGGGCGAGCTGGGGGGGGCGGGGGAGCATTTGAAACTCTTGATTTGCCCCGTTTTTTTCTTTTGTGTGTGTTTTCTTTTTTTATTGATTTCAGAGAGGAAGGAGAGGGAGAGAGAAACATCCGTGATGAGAGAGAACCATCGATCGGCTGCCTCCTGCAGGATCCCCGGTGGGGGGCGAGCAGGAGGCAGCCGGCCCATGATTCCCTCTCATCACGGATGTTTCTCTCTCGCTCCCTTTTCTCTCTGAAATCAATAAAATAAAATAATTTTTTTAAAAAGAGGAGAGTGACACGCAGGCCCCGTGCACGGCCCGCGGACGCCGTCATCGTTTCCGAAGTGACGTGAGCCCGTGGGAAGGCATCGGGCAACGATCCACCACGCGAGGCCTTGTTTCTTCTTTTTTCTTTCCATCGCCTGCGTCTGCAGAGGGGCCGGGGGTCGCGCTGAGAGGTTGCCAGTTTCGTTGGCTCTGACTGCGTCTCTGTGGTTCCAAATACCATCTCTAATGCCAGTGACTCACCAGCGGGCATCGCAGCCAAAATCCTGCCCCGAGCGCCAGGCCCTGGCGGGGAGCCACCTGCCTCCTCCCGGGGGCGCTGTCTCCCC
>NW_005372020.1:127399-128386 GCF_000412655.1 Myotis brandtii | reverse complement strand
CCCCTCCGTCCGCCCAGGCCTCTCCGCACGCCCCCAGTCCGTGTCGCCTCTGAAATCACCCCGTCCCTCTTGCCACGCCCCCCTCGCTGTGTGTTGTCTTTCATGCAAGTGGATCGCACCCCAGCTCTGCTGGAAAGACTCTATCGGACTCCCAGCCCAAGGACAACCCCACACGCGGCCACCCAGAACCCCCACCTGCCCCGGGCCTCCCTCCTCATTCTCCCCGCCACCTGCCCCTCTGAACCCCACCACGTCTCTCTCTAAAAATCAATAAAAATATATTTTTAAAAACACCCACCATCCACAATTATGTTTTAAAAGGGACCTTATACCCAGTAGACAGGTACCCGCGTGCTCTGCGTAATTCTAAAGGCCGTGTGTGAAAACACATCTCATTTCCAAGATGGGGCTCCCTGCTGTCCCAGCGTGCACACATCTGGGGGAGGGACACTGTGTGCACACAAATGTGTAGAGACGCACGGGTACATAGATGCACACGTGTGTGTGCGTGTGTCTACACGTACATGGAGTTTACATGCTGAGCGCTCTATGTGACCTGCCTCCACGTGAGAAAATGGACCCCCGGTCACGGTGAGAAGCCCGGGTCTGGGACCTGCGATCTAAAACTCAATGGGAACATATCCTCGAGTGAGGATTAAAAGAAAAGAGGGAGAGAGAGAGAGAGAAACACCAAGGATGAGAGAGAATCGTGGACCGGCTGCCTCCTGCACGCCCCCCACTGGGGATGGAGCCCACAACCCGGGCCCGTGCCCTGACCGGGAATCGAACCCTGACCTCCTGGTTCATAGGTCGGGCTCAACCCTCTCTATTTTATGTTTTAAGGACGCGGGTCCTCCTGCCTCAGAGTCCTGGCCTGTGTGAGTCCCTCTTCTCTCTTCCTCTTCAGGGGCACCGGTCACGCCGTTTGAATCTCTCCCCCGTTTGTCTCATTGACCCGGAAGCCGTATGTTCTAGAGCAGCCGGGGG
>NW_005372020.1:126640-127337 GCF_000412655.1 Myotis brandtii | reverse complement strand
GGGGAGGCGCCCGGCCTGGCGGCTGTCTTCTGCTCGGTCATCTCGCCGGCGGGAGTCCCACAGGAAGGGGCGGAATCTGCCCAGAGGACGTCTGTGTCCACGCTCCCGGCCCCCAGCGCTGAGCACAGAGAGGCCGCCTGTGTTCCGGGCGCCCGGCTCTCACAGACCCCGTCTGTCCGGCCTCCGCCCGGCAGCGATGAAAAGAGCCTGTGTCCGACGCCAAGGCCCGGACGTCACACTCCCACAACCCGACTTCCCTCCCGGGAACCCCGACTCCCCAGGCAGAGGGGGTCGCCCCAGGCTCCTGCGGCCCCTGAGCTCCAGGGGCTTCCCCTCAGAACCTTGGGGGGTCCTGTTTGGGGGGTCCCTTCAGAAGCTGACATGGAACAGCTCGGCCCTTTCAAGAAATATTAGTGCCCCCCCATATCCCCACACCCACACACCCCCAATCTCCCCCAACCCCCCCTTTCTCTCCCTCTCTCTCTGTTAATCCTCATCTGAGAATATTTTTCCCATTGATTTTTAGAGAGAGTGGAAGAGAGAGGGAAAGACAGAGAGACACATCGATGTGAGAGAAACTCATCAATTGGTTGCCTCCTGCACGAGCCCCAACCAGGGCCCAGGCCAGAGAGGAGCCTGCAACCGAGGTATGTGGCCTTGACCGGAATCGAACCCGGGACCCTTCAGTCTGCAGGCC
>NW_005372020.1:123168-124505 GCF_000412655.1 Myotis brandtii | reverse complement strand
CTTGTGAGCTGCTTTGGCAAAATGGCTTTAATTCGTTCCTTTCATGCGCGGAGCCTCCTCGGTGATAAACACGTTTAAATTGGATACGAAGGGAGAGACGGTGCCTTCGTCGCTCATGCGAGGCCTCGCCTCTTAACGAGACACAAAGTAACGAGAACAAATTGTCGGTCTGTGGCTGCGGTTTTGGATAATGGGCGTCACAAATAACTCGCTCTTTCCGGGGAGAAGGGAAGAAAAGGAAAAGAGAAAAAACACACACGTCCTCTCCCCTCGGGGGCCGCCCCTCCCTCGGCGGCTTTTCGTCGGCGCCGACCGTCTTGAGAAGGAAATAAATCCGTGATTAGCGGCTCGCGAGTCGCCAGGTCAGACCCTGGGCCTTTGGTGTGATGAACAAACGTGTTTAAACGCCTCTGGTCTCGGCCGGCCCAGAGCAGCCGCCAGCCTCTGACTCCCATCCTCAGCGTCGCCAAGACCCACCCGGCAGCATCCTGCGAATACGGGGCGGCCGCGGGACGTCACCGAGCAGCCCTGCCTGGGGGGCCTGCCCCGCCCCGTCCGCAGCAACTCCTCATCACTCACGGGAAGGGCCAGGGGTCCCCAGCTCCACGGGGGACACCCTCCCACACAGAACCCCAACGCGAGGCCATCGGACAATCAAAACGCAGGCGGAGGTTCGACGCCCTCTGCCAGGCGCCTGTGCTTCTGAGCAACTCGAGACGGAAGGGAATCGTCAAAAGGACCAGGCGACAAGCACGTCTCTCCTTCCCCACAGCGAACAAGAAAAGGGTGTCCCAAAATTCACGCAAGATTTGAATTTTGCGTGAGCATTAACAACAACAACGAAAAAAAATAAAAGCCTCATTTTACTCGGTTTATTGAATCAGATTCTAATATCTGTTGCCCTTTGATGTCAATCCCTTCAATTTGATCAGCATCACCAAGTACCAATGATGGCCCAGGAGCAGGGACGAGGAAGACCAATGAAGACCGCGGCTTTGCGTCTGTGCCAGCAAAGCCGTGGAGGCCATTGACCCGATGTGCCATTCCATACATAACCCTAGACTGTGTACTTTATGCATCAATAAAAAATTTACAATTTTTAATTATAAACCTGTGTTTTCTATCAAAATTACTTCTTGCGTGGATTTTGGGACACCCTTTAAAACAACACAGGAAACACAACCATCGGGAATTGCCTGCCTCGAACTCCCAGGCGCCTTCCTAACGGCTTCACTCCCCTCCCCACCAGCACTGTGCCCAGGCCCCAGCTCAGACAGCCGGCCCCTCTGGGCGCGACCCCATCGCCGGCCTGAGAGTCTGCACCGACCGGAACGGAC
>NW_005372020.1:119530-122265 GCF_000412655.1 Myotis brandtii | reverse complement strand
AGTAGATGCCAGGCTCTGGAGAAGCCTGGGGAGTCGGTGTGAGTCGCCGGTGCCCAGGGACGATCGGAGGAGCCCGAGATCTCCACACCAAGCCGATGCCTGGAAGGGGGCTGTCCCAGCAGCGAGAGCCCTGGCCCAGGCGTGGTTTGATTTTTACGCATTTCGGGACACGATGCAGCACGGAGGGGGTTGCCCTGTTCCTAGCGTTGAGGAGCTTAAGCTCTTGTACATTTTTTTAAAGAATATTTTTATGGATTTCAGAGAGAGGAAGTGAGAGAGAGAAACATCCATGATGAGAGAGGATCTTGGGTCGGCCGCCTCCTGCACGCCCCCCACTGGGGATGGCGTCTGCAACCCGGGCCTGTGCCCTGAGCGGGAATCGAACCCTGACCTCCTGGTTCCTAGGCTGACGCTCAACCCCTGAGCCACACCTGCGGGCCCCACAGGCATTTAGGTCCCTCCTCCCTGTGAGCTGTTGGAACCCAAGTTCCCAGCACCGCACCGCGGAGGGAAGCTCGCTCACACGCCTGGCTTGCTCTTCTGACATTTTGCTAAATTAAATGTTAAGCCATCACCGCCCTGGACGGGGACATCCTTAACGAAGGCATTAGAGCAAGACCCCTGTGGAGAAAGGTGTCTGGGGAGGGGCCTGCGTGTCCCTGGGAGAGAAATGTTACCTCCTAACCCCCCGCATCGCCCCAACAAAGCGCCTCCCGAGCATGCAAGACAGGTGTGCAAGCCTCCCGAGAGTGCAAGACAGGTGTGCAAGCCTTCTGAGCGTGCAAGACAGGCGTGCAAGCCTCCCGAGAGTGCAAGACAGGTGTGCCCACGGGCAAGTGCATCCATTCAAGGATGCAATGTGCCCAGCCGGTGATTAAAAACGTCATCTTCCCAAAGCAACGCGGATGCATTTGTTTACATTAATGCTAATAGCTTGCTAACGAATGATAAATGTATGCTAATTTATTCCCGGGGAGACAAACTGTGCCCCGAAGACAGGAAGACAGACTTTGCAAATGAGGAGTCCAGCGCAGGCACATTAATTAACGATGTTCTTTCACTGCGGGGAAGATCGCTGTATGCAAATGATATGCAAAGTGTCCACCGTACCGTAGCCACGCCCCGGCCAGGTGGGGGCCAGGTGGGAGCCTGGGGGGCAGGGACTCCGAAACCCATGCCCGGGGCGAGAGAATGTTCTAGAGGCTGTTCTCGGCACGGCTGACATCGGGAGGGTCCGTCTTTGCTCCTCAGACGTCAACAGAATTAATAAACGCCCGAATGTCCTGTTGTGCGCGTTTAGAAATCATTAGGCCCCACTGTTTTCTGTGAATTTGGAGATGATCATCGCCATCACTCATGTTAACAGCTCTCATTTAACCCACGCAGACGCGGCTCGAGAAATCTCCGGGCCTCCACGCGGCCTGGCTTCCCCTCCCGACAGCACAGCCACCGCCCTGTCGGGGGACACGTTGGAGCCTCGGATTCCATCCCTGAGACCTGACGTTTGTGGCGGAGACCGTAGGCCGGACCTACAGCCTGACTCCAGACCTCAGTCTACTTTTTTAAAAATATATTTGTCTTGATTTCAGAGAGGAAGGGAGAGGGAGAGAGACAGAGGGAGACAGAGAGACAGAGTATATGTGTGCACATGCATGTAGCATGTAACGGCAACAGCACACAGACAGTACGTTAGCAGGGTTCGCCGTGATCACAGTCTCGAACCTGCGTGTTTCCTGCTCTCGGTAGAACTGTCGGAAGTGGTGACAGACGGGCCCACTTGACTGCACATCGCGGAGAAGTGGGCTCCTGCCACTCACCCCTGAGGTTGTCGCTCCTTGACTGCACATCGCGGAGAAGTGGGCTCCTGCCACTGAGGTGTCGCTGACCAAGGACTTGGGGTGAGCAGTCACCGTCCTTCCCACACAGCCAGCGCACCGAACCCGAAAAGGTGAGCGTGCATGCATGTGCCTGTGTGTGCACGTGTAAGTGTGTGCACGTGTGAGTATGTGCATGTGTGTGTATGTGCCAGTGTGCATGTGTGTGCACATGTGAGATTGTGCGCGTGTGTCTGGTGCATGCATGTGCACATGTGAGTGTGTGCATGTGAGAGTATGTGCATGTGTCTGTGTGTGCATGTAGGTGTGCGCATGTGTGTGCACATGTGAGTGTGTGTGTGCCTGTGTGCATGTTTGTGTGCGTGTGAGTGTGTGTGCGTGTGAGAGTGTGTGCATATGCCCGTGTGTGCACATGTGGTGCGTGCCTGTGTGTGCATGTGAGGGTATGTGCATGTGTCTGTGTGTGCACACGTGGGTGTGTGCATGTGTGTGCACATGTGAGTGTGTGTGTGAGAGAGTGTGTGCATGTGCCTGTGTGCATGCTTGTGTGCGTGTGAGAGTGTGTGAGTGTGTGTGCGTGTGAGTGTGTGTGCGTGTGTGAGTGTGTGCGTGTGTGTGTGTGTGAGTGTAAGAGTGTGTGCACGCGCAGGCACTGGCTGAGGCCTGTGACACTGCACGGGCACCTCTGCATCTCAGGGCACAGATGTGCACATCAGCTCTTCCTCGAGCCAACGCGGTGCTTCCATAGCAACCAGGTAACCGCGCTCTTTTCCTCGTGACGTGAAAAGGCGTCCCATGACATGAACATCAGAAAGGGTCCCCCCAGCGCCCTGAGGACAGAGAAACCACGGCCCTAAAGGGGCTCCGACCCGGCCCTGCCCGGCTGCGCACAGTCACCGC
>NW_005372020.1:115709-119404 GCF_000412655.1 Myotis brandtii | reverse complement strand
TGAGCAAACCTAGGCCCTGATCGAGTCCACATTTTGCAAAGCAGAGAAGGAAACGCAGATAAAGAGAGGTGTGGGGGTGGGGATCTATTCTTAACCCAGAGGGAAAAGGAGTTTGTTTCCAAGACGCTCGCTAGGAAAGAGAAAAGGTGACTTTGCTGCCGGCTCGGCGGCATCGCAGCGGGAGGAGCAGGCACCGCCGGGGGGTCTCCGGGGAGGTTGTGTAATTTACACAGCGTGGCCGGCGGCCCGCACCTTGCAATCGCTCGCGGTTTCCCAGCGCGGCCTGGTTTGCTTGGAATGTGTGCATTTGCGGCAAATCTTTCCAGATAATTTCCTCATCTGACATCTTCCCGGAGACAATGCGTTCTCGGGGATATTGCTTTTTAATGGGAGAGAAGCCTGGCGGTGCCCAGGCCTGGGCGTTACTTACAAGGGGGGGATTTCAGTGCCAAAGACACGTGCCAACGAATGCATGTCAATCACTAGGTCGAGCCCTGGCCAGTGCTGCTCAGCGGTTAGAGCGTCGGCCCCCGGAACAAAGAGTCGTGGGTTCGATTCCCAGTCAAGGACATGTACCTGGGTTGCAGGTTTGTCCCCAGCCCTTGTCGGGGCACGTGCGGGAGGCAACCAGTCGATGTTTCTCTCTCTCTCCCTCCCTTCCTCCCTCCCTTCCCTTCCCCCTCTCTCTCTCTAGAAAATCAATGGGAAAAATATCCTTGGATGAGGATTTAAAAAAAGAAAAATTACTAGGTTTACAACCAAAATGCCTTCCACAGCTTTCTGTGGTAGAATCAGGTGAGAAGAAATCGCTTTTCCACTAGAAGGTTCTATGCTCTTCACGAAGAGGAACGGAGAGGAACCCGCTCAGGCCTGACGGACAGCGATGTTTCTCCCCAACAAAAAGCTCTGGGTGCTTTTGATTTGCTGTCAATACATTTTGTTGTTGTTGTTCATTCTCACCCGGGGGTATTTTTCCATTGATTCTTAGAGAGAGTGGAAGAGAGGGGGCGAGACAGAGAGAGAGAAACATCGATTGGTTGCCTCCCACACGCACCCCAACCAGGGCCGGGGAGGAGCCTGCAACCGAGGTCCGCGCCCTTGACTGGAATCGAACCCGGGACCCTTCAGTCCGTGGGCCGACGCTCTCCCCACTGAGCTGCACCAGCCAGGGCGCTGTTGATACTTTTCACAGAAAACGTACACGTGGGCAGGTTACCCGCACCGCGCGTCCGTGGGGCATGCGGGCGGTGAGTCACATCCTGCCCGGGTCCCAGCTCTGCGTGAGGTGACATGTGCGTGAGGTGGCGGGTGCCGCCTGTGAGTGAAAAGGTCAAGCAAAATGTACGGACGGAGGCAGCGCCCCGACGCCCTGCTCCGGCTAATCTACCCGTCTGTCGTGTGCAATTACACACGCACTCTGAGCCAGAACATCTCACCCCTCTCTCTCTCTCTCTCTCTCTCTCTCTCTCTCTCTCTCCCCCCAAACATGAAGCCACTGCCCACACTTGACATGAAACAGCAGCCCCGCCAAACAGAGCTATTAACCTCTGACGTATTTACGAACCAATAACATCGGGTGTCCGGCCGGCTCTCTCATCACGGATGTTTCTCTCTCTCCCTCTCCCTTCCTCTCTGAGATCAATAACAATATATTTTAAAGATGAAAATGTAAAAAGGAAGAATATAGGCTAAGTTCATTCAACTTGATCACAATGCTGCAGCTCAAATTTGGAAACAGTACAGCTATATACACACATGTAACACGCTATGTACACACGTGCGCACGCATGTACACCCATTACACGTGCACATTACATATACGTATGCATGCGCGCGTGCACACACAGCACATCACATATGAAATAATATACCTATGTACACACATGTGCATGCATAACGCATCAGATAGTGCATCGCATGTACACGTATGCATACACTGATACATGTGTAACATGTTATATATTACATGATATACATGCTGTACAGACGTGCACACACCCGCGTGTTTGTGTGTGTGCATGAGGTTATAAGTTTTAAGGCCCCCCGGGCAGTCGCACAGGTTCTCGGACGCCGGGTCCCCTGCGCTCCCCCCGCAGGTGCATCTCATGGGAAGGAGGGAAGAGTCACGCCGCCCGCAAACCGCTTCTCGGGTTGAGAACCAGGACGGGAAATCGCGCTGGGTGGGAGTTTCAAGGCCCCCATCGCGCTGTCTAATTAGGTTGGATGACTTTTCATTTCCCTCGTCGGAGCTGAGCGATGATGAAGTCCCACTTTAATCAACCCTGCGGCCCCCGCTCCCGGGAGATGTCCCCCCGCCACTCCCCTCCGGGAACTTCCGCCTGGAGCAGGTCCCTCTTGCCTCGCCCCCCCGCCCCCCAGCAGTAACCAGGCCCCTCTGGAGCGGGTCCCTCTTGCCTCGCTCCCCCCCCCAGCAGTAACCAGGCCCCCATGTTAATGCCCCGTGGGTCCTCTTGAAGCCGTTTCTTCAGCCTCTGCCCCACGTCCTCTCCTGATCACGGGTGACACAGGGGCAGCGCGGAGACCAGAGGATGAAGCCGAAGGGGGAGAGGCGAGCGGGAGCAGGGCAGCGCCAGCATATCCATTACCTTCGGTGAGAACCCCCCACCCCCACCCCCACCCCCAGGCAATCAGCCTGGGAATCGTCTCCGTCTCCGGGGTAAGCCCGGCCCGTCCTGCTACTGAAAACCACCGTGAGATGCAAGAAGGCTGCGTACGAACAGCGACGGTGGTGACGATACGGCAACTGCTGCGTGTTCATTGTTTGATCTGTTTCTCTTCCTCATCATCCCGGCTCCCGTTCTATCTGTGATATAGGATCCTGCGGTGAGAGGCGTTCTTTATTGTGAAGTGTCTCTTTACACAAAAAGAGCAAGAACCCTGAGCAGCCACCGTCCTGTGGGTCCCGACGGGCAAACACTTTCACGGGAAAAACTCGAAGGACCCGAGTGCGCAAACCCGGGGCCCAGCTGGGCCGGGGCCGCCTCCGGGAGGCACTGCCCACGGGGGCGGTTTAACTCCGTGTTTCTTCATGGATTCCACCAAAGGAACCATTTTCAAATGTGCATGTTATGGACGTCAGAGAGGAGGGAGAGGGGGAGAGAGAAACATCCCTGATGAGAGAGAGTCATGGATTGGCTGCCTCCTGCAGGCCCCCCACTGGGGACGGAGCCCGCAGCCTGGGCCTGTGCCCTGACCGGGAGTCGAGCCCTGACCTCCCGGTTCATAGGTCGACGCTCGACCACGGAGCCACGCCGGCCGGGCTGAAGAGACCGTGTTTAAAGACGGTTCTCCAAAGACTGATCTAAACCATGTCCCACATCAGACTTTTTTTGAGGATTAAATAAAAAAATAACACTTTTTTAATGGGTGTGACTGAATAAAGAGTTTAAAGAACATTCTTATTAAAACGTTGAAGTCCACCAATACCGACTTTTCCAAACATTCCCCGGACCCTTGCTGTTACGCAATAGTCGGCGATCAGAACACGGCTCCCGCTCACACATCACTAACATCCCACTGGGAACGGAAGCCATAAATCACACACGGCCCACAGGGCCACCCGGCACGGTTCACTGAAAACCATCAAACGCTGGAATGCACGGTATTGACAAATTCCTTATGTGATCAAAAAGGAAAGGGGCGAAAATGAACCGAAGAAACAAGAAAACATGGAG
>NW_005372020.1:115014-115516 GCF_000412655.1 Myotis brandtii | reverse complement strand
CCAGGGGAGAGGAGGGGGCTCAGGCCTGAGGCGGTCACTCGGCTTTCCTACTTCAGCCCCGTTGTTATGAAATATTTAGTCGAACCCACGCGGTTCTGTTGAGTGGATACTTTCTAGACCGAGAGAGGGGGACCCTCCCAGCTCTGCGAGGCCCCCTCCTGTGCCGGGCTCGCGAAGGGAGGCGCCAGCCCTCGCCGGACCTCTGAGCAGACCACCCCTGGCCCAGCCGGTTTGGCTCCGGGTTGGAGCGTCGGCCCCTGCACTGAAGCGTCTTGGGTTCGAGTCTGGTCAGGGGCGCAAACCTCGGATGCAGACTCGATCCCCGGGGCTAGTGCGGGGGGGGCAACCAATCGATGTGTCACATCGATGTCTCTCTCTGTGTCTCCCCCTCCTACTCTCTCTGAAAAAAAGTCAGTGGAAAAGTTATCCTTGGGTGAGGATTCACAAAACAAAACAAAACAACTGTAAAGACGGTTTTTAGCTCACAGGCCACACAAGCAGG
>NW_005372020.1:111060-113188 GCF_000412655.1 Myotis brandtii | reverse complement strand
AAAACGCCGGGGGAGTGGGCACGGCCCGGCTGCAGGTGGCCGGGCAAGACACGGCCAGATGCGCTCAGAACCAAACCAAACAAAAATGCCAGCGCGGACAGAACAGAGGCCCCAACGCGGCTCGCATCCCGGCGGAACCGAGGGCGCTGGCTGACCCCGTCCTCCTCCCGCGATGGAGGGTCCGGACAGACGTCAGCAGGGACTCGAGGCCCATCCCTGCCCACTCAGAGGAGGAGGCATCGCGGTGGCGAGGGGCGTGGGCTGGGAGCGGGATACGGGCTGGAGGCCAGACCAAGGCCGGCTGCGTCCTGTGGAGGCCACCATCGCGTCAGCTCCGGCTGGACTGTGCGTGGCAGCCCGCCCGGCCTGTCTGGGGAGCTGGTTTCTTTACGGCGGTGCCGGCCGGCAGCACCGGGAGCCCCACCACACGGGGTTGGCTCTGAAGCATCCTCGCTAAGGGACCAGCCCATCCCCAGTTCTCTCTCATCACTGATGTTTCTCTCTCCCTCTCCCTTCCTCTCTCTGAAAGCAATAAATATATGGGTTGTTTTTTAATGGGCTCCCGCACCCTGGCCGGTGTGGCTCAGTGGATAGAGCGTCAGCCTGCAGACTAAGGGTCCAGGGTTCGATTCCAGTCAAGGGCACAGGCCCGGGGTGCAGGTTCCATCCCCAGGAGGGGGCGTGCAGGAGGCAGCTGATCCGTGCTCCATCCCCAGTGGGGGGCGGGCAGGAGGCAGCTGATCCGTGATTCTCTCTCATCATTGATGCTTCTCTCTCTCTCCCTCTCCCGTCCTCTCTGAAATCCACAAAAATATTTTTTTTTAAAAAAGGACAAATGTTTGAAGACACACGGACGGCCAGTGGGCGCAGCACAGGGGACATGACAGGCTTTGCCATCTCGGCCGCTGGATGGCGGGGGTGCAGCTGGGGGTGGGACAGAGGCCAACCCACTGAGGCGGGGGTGGGGGGGATAGGGGGGCAGAACTCAGTTGTAAGCGGCTAGTACGCGGCTGTGCAGCACAATCCGTCTGCCCGCTCGGCTGACACGGCCCCAGAAATGTGAGTGAGTCCGCGGCGCTGCCCTCCCTCCCTGTCAGCAGAACTGCCGCCGTGGCGTCCACGTCGCATCTCAAAAGGCTGAACGCCTGTCGCGCAAACAAGCCATTGTGCGTCCGGCGCAGCTTGTAACGGCCGCCACGCAAATGTTTATCCACACGGTGATTTCCATTGTGCCTCGTGCTCACGTCCAATTAAGGATCCGCACAATCACAGTCTCGGCAAACAAAGCTCCCGTCACGTTCAAGCAAACAGGCTCCTCCGAGGGGAGCAGGCGGCGCTGCGCTGAGAGCCGTCCCTGAGCCGCCGTCGGAGCGGGACCCAAAGTCCCCTCTGCAGAGAAATGGGGGGGACAGGGGGCTGCCTGCCGGGGAGGTTTAAAATCGCACCCCCTCCCCCAGCCCGGCCCGGCCAGTGTGGCCCAGTGGTTGAGCATCGACCTATGAACCTGGAGGTCACGGTTGGATTCCCGGTCAGGGCACAGGCCCGGGTTGCAGGCTCCATCCCCAGTGGGCGTGCAGGAGGAGGCAGCCGATCAGTGATTCTCTCTCATCACTGATGTTTCTCTCTCTCCCTCTCCCTTCCGCTCTGAAATCAATAAAAATATTTTTTTAAAAAAAATAAAGTTTGACCCCCCGAAGAGTGGGAGATCGCCGCTTGGACGGCCTGGGACCCATCGGCCGCTTTACGGCAACTGTGTCCCACGGTGTTTAGTATCAGCTCCTCATTCCCCTCCAACCGGCTGCGCCTCTCCCGTCCGCCCAGACGCAGGGCGGCTCCTGGCGCCATGAGGCCGGGGGGACTCAGGGCACAACTTTCAGGGAACCCTCAGGGGAAAGGCTCTTTGCTTAGGGCGGGCGGGGAGCATGTGGGAAGGCCCATGGAACCGCTTGGTCTGGCCCTGCCCAGGCATTAGGGGTGAGTTCGTTAAATGTCTGACCAAGTATAGCAGGCTACTTTTTAAAAAATATATTTCTATTGATTTCAGAGAGGAAGGAAGTGGGAGAGAGAGAGAGAGAGAGAGAGAGAGAGAGAGACATCAATGATGAGAGAGAATCACTGATCAGCTGCC
>NW_005372020.1:108825-111015 GCF_000412655.1 Myotis brandtii | reverse complement strand
AGCCCACAACCCGGGCCTGTGCCCTGACCGGGAATCGAACCCTGACCTCCTGGTTTCTAGGTCAACACTCAACCTCTGAGCCACGCCGGCCGAGAAAAACTTTTCGTTTCATTGTCTGGGTCCTGGGTCCCAAGGGCCAGAAGCACCAGCGATGGAATTTTATTTTTTATTTACTTTCCAAAGCCCTACAGGCGGGGGTTTGCTCTGTGACCCTCCCTTCTGTAACCATAGGTGGGGTCCAAGGACACGAGCCTGGTGCTAAAAGGCGCATCTCTGTTCAAAGATTCACATTTGGAACGACCGAGGCCCACACAGTGGACAGTGACACGCAGAGCGGGCGTGTGACGTCGGCAATATCTCCGTCCGTCCCAGGCGCTCGGGGCTGTGTGTGCCTGTGTGTGACCTGTGCCTGCTTCCCATGAAATCCTTTATTTTACTTTCATTAATCTTCACCCCAGGATATCTTTTCCATTGTTTTTTTTTTAGAGAGAGAGTAGGAGGGAGGGAGAGAGACACATCGATGTGAGAGAGACACATTGATTGGTTGCCTCCTGCATGAGGCCGAGGGTCGAACCTGCAACCAGGTACAATGAGTCCTTGACCGGGAATCCAACACATGACCCTGCAGTGCTCGGACTGACGCTCCAACCACTGAGCCACACCGGCCAGGGCCGAGTGAAACCCTTCCCAACAGAGTCCACATTGGAGGTCGGGCGGGGCCGGAGCTCTGGGAGCCGGGGGACCTGGGAGGGGAAGCGATGTGGACACGATGGAACGGGAGCCGCAGGGACCCGAGTCGGGGAGTCCCGGCCGCACGACCCTCGCTGGGGAGGGGCGGGTGCCTCCTGCTCGTCAGCGGGTTGGGAATGACCCCGGATCCTTAGCCGGGCCGGGACCGCGCGCCGTCACACCTGTGCACACGGCTGCGCCAGGTTCTCCAAGCTCAGCACACGGACACGTCACACGCCAAGCGTCCGGGCTTACGGTGTCACTGCCCACGCGCCGACCTCCAGGTACGGAGCCCGTCACGCCGAGGACACTCAGGGTTGTCGGGTGAAAGAGCCCAGAGGCCGGGGCGGGGGGTGAAGGGGGTGGGAACACTGGCCTCCTCAGCAGGCTCGGCCTCAGGCAGAAACCGCTGGCAGACCCTCCTCCGCGACCCGGATGCACCCTGGTCAGGCCCCGTGACCGGCCATCCTGCTCCTTTCTTCCTAAACCAGCGGGGCCGTCGCTGTGAGGAAGCCAAGTGACAGCCGATAAGACGCACGCCTGGGAGCTGTGAGTGTGTGTGTGTGTGTGAGTGTGTGAGTGACTGTGTGTGAGAGTGTGTGTGAGTGTGAATGTGTGTGTGCGTGAGAGTGTGTGTGAGTGTGTGACTGTGTGTGAGAGTGTGAGTGTGTGAGTGTGAATGTGTGTGTGCGTGAGAGTGTGTGTGAGTGTGTGACTGTGTCACTGTGTGAGTGTGTGAGTGTGTGAGTGTGTGTGTGTGTGTCTGCTGGTGCTGTGGACTTGGTTTTTCTTTTTTTTTTAACATACTTTTATTGATTTCCGAGAGGAAGGGAGAGGGGGAGGGAGAGAGAAACATCAATGATGAGAGAGAGTCATGGACCGGCTGCCTCCTGCACGCCCCACTGGGGATGGAGCCCACAACCGGGGCCTGTGCCCTGACCGGGAATCGAACCGGGACCTCCTGGTTCATAGGTCGACGCTCAACCACTGAGCCAGGCCGGCCAGGTGGACTTGGTGTCTCTAACCTCATGTCTGCCTGGGTTCGAGCCTCTCCCCTCCTGGGTGTCCCCTACACACCATCAATCCCAGCTCGGGGCCTGGGGCTCTAACTCATCATCCGGAGACGCCAGCCCCACTGCGCTCCACTGCGCCCCCAGTGAGCCAGCCGAACCCTCCACGGGGTCCTCCAGGCACCAGCGCCAACCCCCAGGCCACCGTCCCGTGAAGCAGCTGAACACAGAGAATCCCCGGCTCGGAAGCTCCTGGGGGGGGGGGATCTGTTTCCAGGAACTGGGGGCGCACCCGGGGGGGCCCTAAGAACTCCTCTCTGTTTCCCTGTAGGAAAGGCTGTGGCGGGCGCGAGGGAAGCGGGAGGGGGGACCACACGCAAACGCAGAGCCCCATCCACCCACCGCGACGGGGCATCACTGAAACCTCGCAGGGAGCAGAGCCCCGTCCCAC
>NW_005372020.1:105475-107202 GCF_000412655.1 Myotis brandtii | reverse complement strand
GGGGTCTAAAGATCTTCTCCTGTCAGTGACCCCCAAGATCGCTGCGTTGGAGCCCCTCACCCTGCACGGGACAGTCCCAGCAACCTCTGGGCAGCAGGGCCTCTGACCTCTGACCTCAGACGTGCCATCCTGAGGGCGTCCACACCCCATTCCGAGTGACTGCCAAAGTCAGTGACCCCAAAAGAATTCCCACTTGAGTCCTAGCTGGTGTGGATCAGTGGATAGAGCGTCGGCCTGCGGACTGAAGGGTCCTGGGTTCGATTCCCGGTCAGGGCACAGGCCCGGGTTGTGGGCTGGATCCCCAGTGGGGGGCGTGCAGGAGGCGGCCGATCCCTGATTCTCTCTCATCATGGACGTTTCTCTCTCGCTCGCTCTCCCTCTCCCTTCCTCTCTGAAATCAACACAAATGTATTTTTTTTAAAAGAATTCCCGGGACGGCTCCCTTAAGCGCCTTTGCACCTGCCGGAGCCCCTGAGGAAGACGCCGGGAGCCCCCATGACCCGCAGCGGCCGGTGTGTCGGCCGGAGGGCTGGGTCCGCGCCTGGGCCTTTGAACGAAGCAGATCAGACATCAGAGCAGGTGGCAGCGACCTTCGAATTTAAAGGAGGTTGCCCACAGCTACAGGGAGCCCCTGAGGGGACTCACCTGGGGGGAGAGGGCCGCTCCCAGCCTTGGGAGAAGCAGGTGTTTCATTCTGGGGCCTGTGGTTGCAGAAACGCCCGGCCGCTCGCCCGGGGAGACCAGGCCAGCGAGCGCTTTGCTACAAACAAGAGAGCCTTTCGGGGTTTCCGCTGAGATGGGCGCCTCCCTGCTCTGCATGTACTTTGCTGAGTGTGTGATGTGTGTGTGTCTTTCTGTTTTTCTTTTATTTCTTTTTTAAAATATGTTTTTATTGATTTGAAACAGAGAGAGGAAGGGAGAGGGATAGAGAGAGAGAAATATTGATGTGAGCGCTAGACATCCATCGGCTGCCTCCTGCACGCCCCCTACTGGGGACCGAGCCCGCAACCCAGGCCTGTGCCCTGACTGGGAATCAAACCGAGGACTCTTCAGTCCGCAAGCCAACGCTCTAAAATCAATAAAAATATATATTTTAAAAAAACAGCACAATCATTGTCTATTTCCTAAATCAAATTGGGGGGTTTTCCCCAGAATGACAATCATCCGGGGCCTTTTGTGGGGGGTGAGGGGGCAGCTATGTGATTGCAAACCATTTCTCTGTCTGGGTCCTTCGGGTCCCAGCAGCTGCCCGAACGGTTGGGCAGGTTCCCCGTGGTGCACAGTTGCTGGCAGAGCTTCCCCTACCCTTTGGGGGGGAGCTTTTGGGGGGGCAGGGGGGGCTGCCACTCAGGACACCTGGTCAGTGGCTAAAAGAAGATGTACCCCCGGCTTCCTGCTCGGGTGGCTCAGTGGTTGAGCGTCGACCTATGAACCGGGAGGTCACGGTTGGATTCCCCGTCAGGGCACAGGCCCGCCCGTATTAATTGTCAGGAATCTGCTTCCCTCCCAGCCTCCGGGTTTCCTCCGCGGGCCGGGAATCAATTTGGAAGCTGGGCTGTCAGTAATTAAATAGCGCTAATTGGTCGTGCTGTGTGCAGCCGGCTCTTACACGAGGCGGTTGGGGTTGTTGTCGCTCCAGAAAACAAATGTTCTGAGCGGCCGTTCCCAGAATTACCCGCTCGGCCCGGGAGCGGGCGGCGGTGGGAGGGACGCTGCAGGGTGTGGGC
>NW_005372020.1:103768-105292 GCF_000412655.1 Myotis brandtii | reverse complement strand
CGGCCCGGTCAAGGGTGTGGGTGGGAGACACCCACGCAGGCTCCGGGGGGTCCGGGTTGGCTGGGGAAACCTCCGGATTAGAAAAACTCTCTTCCTTTTTTCCTCTTTCTTAAAAAAAAAATAAGATATATTTTTATTGATTTCAGAGAAGAAGGGAGAGGGAGAGAGAGAGAAACAGCAATGATGGGAGAGCATCATGGACCGGCTGCCTCTTGCGCGCCCCCTGCTGGTGGGGGTGGAGCCTGCAACCCGGGCCTGAGCCCTGACCAGGAGTCCAGCCGTGACCTGCAGGTTCCTAGGTCCACGCTCAGCCCCTGGGCCACGCGGGCCGGGCTTTTTTTTTCTTTTTTCCACTTAATAGAAGTCCGGGAGGAAGCTGGGCGTGACGTGCACCGCAAATTTCCACGAAAGCTGGCTTCCCCCGGCCGCCTCGCCTCGGGGGAGGGGGGGTTCCAACAGGAGCGTGAAGACCCGCTTCCCCGCCTCCCCGTCCACAGACCCAGCCCCACGGGGGGCCTCACCTCGGGCGTCACCAGCGCCCCTAAGATGCTCTCCGCCATCCTTAATGCCTGACGTCCGTTTCCTCAAAGGGACCGACTCTTCGTCCTTGTTTTTTTTTTCCTCTTTTTTGACTTGTCCACCTTGGGGGGCGGGGGGCTGCTGCCCGGAGGTGAGGGTGGGGACACGCGGGTGCGCCTCGGAGCCGCGGAGCAGAGATCACTCTCAATTGCTCCCCAAACAGGAAGCTCTGGGGCGCTGGCGGGAGGTGGTTTTCATGGTGATTTTCATGCATCGAAGGTTGGGGAGCAGAACCAGGACGTGGCGCCGCCCCAAACCCCACGCAAGGCCCGTGGGCAGCCCCAGCGGCGGGACCAACAGGGCAGCGCGGATCCGTGGTCCTGCAGTGCCCCCTGGTGGCGAGAGCGTGGCGTTCCAGACGCCAGCTTCTCCGAAAGCACAGGAGCGAGAGCATCTCCCCCTGGGACCCAGGGACAGAGGTCGCCCTGTTTTCTTTATTTTTTTATTTTATTTTATTTTTGTTTTCAGAGAGGAAGGGAGAGGTGAAATAATGGAGAGAGAGAGAGAGAGAGAGAGAGAGGAATAGCCACTCCTCCCGCTGGTGGGGATACTGAGGCTGGGAGCAGCCATGGGGCTGCCGTTGGTGGCGTTTTGTCGCCCATGGGGGGGGGGCGGGGGGAGTTGATATGAAACCACAACAACTGACCGTCTCCCGGGGCTCCCGGGCACCCAATGCTGTTCGAGGCCCCGAAGCCTCCGCTTGGGTTTGAACGAACAGCTGTGTGACCTGGGCTAGTGACTTGGCCTCTCTGAGCCTCCATTTCCTTCTCTTAAAAAAAAGATGTGGACTCACCAGCACCTCACCTGTTGGGCTCTCTCACCTGGCTGAGGCTGAGGATACACAGAAAGCGCCTACGTGGTCCCCGGGATAGGGTTAGCGCTAAAGAAGATCACTGTTGCCCGGCTGGTGTGGCTCAGTGGTTGAGCGTCGACCTAGGAACCAGG
>NW_005372020.1:102124-103086 GCF_000412655.1 Myotis brandtii | reverse complement strand
ACCAGGGGGCCCCTCACCCGAGATCAAGTGACAAAAGACGCGGTCCGGGGGCAGAGGTGACCTTCAGCTTCAAGGTCAGTGACGGTGCCCTTCGGCCCCCCTCCTACCCAGCTCCCTGCCCGAGACCCGCCTTCAGGCTGCGTCAGAGCTGAGACCACGAGGCTGATGACCACGAACGAGCCACTGCCAATGCCGGGACGTTCCCTCCCCGACAGGGCCCCTCGCCCCCCAACACCCGACCTCACCCCTCCCTGGAGGATGTGCTTCTGCACAGATGGTCGCTGTGGCAGGTCCCCGGCTTCTCCTCCTGGTCCCGGCAGCCCCGTCCGGAGCCGGCGTCTCTGGCCCCGTCCCTGGAACCCAGAGGGACCGCGTGGTCCTGGCGAGGCTGCGTGTGGCTTCTGTTTTCCAGGTGTCAACGCGGAAACCACAGTCCGTCTCCCGGGGGACGTCAGGGGACACGCCCGGTACCGCGTCCCATCGGCTCCGTGGATAAATGATGTGAGTGGCTTTGCCCGAGGGGCTGCGTAAACCGCGTTCGCATCCCACACGCTCCGGGCTCCGGGCTCAGTAGGAAAAGACGGGATTTGCGCTGCCCCGGGGCGTGATCTCCGTGTGAATCGTCTGTGACCGTAAACACCATTCCCCTCCTCCGTGTACTGATCATGTGATCCCCCGACAGGCGGCGCTAACGGGACATTCTCCGCGCTTTTCCTTCCATCCGTCCTCTCCGGCCGGCCTGGCAGGTTCCGGCAGAGGACAGACTGGGAGCCTCCCGGCACCGGTGGGTCTCGCTCCCGCCCGGGCGTGGCCAGGCGGCGTCCTTTCTCTGAGCCCGTCTCCTCCTGCGGCCACAAAATTGCTCCGGAGGCCGCGCAACATGCAATGTGCAACGTGCAGTGTGCAATGTGCGACGTGCAATGTGCAACGTGCAATGTGCAACGTGCGACGTGCAATGTGCG
>NW_005372020.1:98476-102004 GCF_000412655.1 Myotis brandtii | reverse complement strand
TGTTTCCTTCTGAAGCCACCGGGTCTCTCTCTTGGGTCTTGAAAAAGCAAAGCCTATGGCCACGCGGGGAGGGACTCGGAGGTCACTTGGGCCTCAGGAAGGTCGAAGGTCGAAGGTCAAGGAGGACTCGGAAGGTGACCAGAGAGCCTCCCAGTCTCACCACCGAGAGTTCCAGGATTTTTGTTTGTTGTTGTTGTTTATATGTTTATATGGATGTCAGAGAGGAAGGAGAGGGAGGGAGAAAGACGTCCATGATGAGAGAGAACCATGGACCGGCCGCCTCCCGCACGCCCCCCACTGGGGATGGAGCCCCCAACCCGGGCCTGTGCCCCGACCGGGAATCGCACCCTGACCTCCGGGTTCACAGGTCGACGCTCAACCACTGCGCCACACCCGCCGGGCTCGGGTACAACTTCCGGTCCTGCAAGAGAAGAGGGGAGGCTGAGCCGCTGCCGTGCAGTGTGGGGTGGGGGCTGGCATCTGCCCACCCACGGAGGGCTTCGCATCCCAGCGAACACATGCTCAAGTAACTGGCATCTGGCGCCGCCAGAGCTGCCAGATCCCTCCCCTGGCACCTCGTAGGGACGGCCAGCACACAGCTTGGGTAGAGGATCCAGGAATTCTTGGAGCCAACGTTGTACACATGGGCAGGAGGCCTGCAGAGGCCCCCATCGCCTGGGCTCCCTGCCTGGGGAAGTGGCCAGGCCTCTTGGGGGGGCACCCACTTGCCCTGCCCCAGAGGCCACAAGGGCCAGCGCAGCCCTGCCTTCCCCGTCACCTCTCCTACCCCGCACTCTGCCCTGCTGCCCGCTGGAAGGAGAGGAGCCAGAGTTGGGGGGAGCGGGGGGCGGGGGGGACCGTGACGCTGCTGTTAGTAATAACAGCGGTTGAGCTCTGCTGCGTGCCAGGCACGGTGCTGAGCGCTTCCCAGCTACTCCACACGTTTCCCAGCTACTCCACACGCCACCCGGTGAGGGGCTGCCACCACTTGGGAGCTGAGGCCAGAGCAAGTAGCCTGCCCAGGACCACCCAGCTGGCCCCCGGCCCAGATGGCTCTGGGTCAGGCAGGCAGCCTGGATGTGGCTGTGGGAAGGGCTGGGGGTAGGGCCCTGACCCCTGCAGGCCCCCTGTCCCCTGAGGCCTTCGCCAGGCGAGTGGGGAAACCTTAGCAGAGACTTTGGGTTTTACACCTTTTTTTTTAATCTGGAATTCCCTTTACTTTTTATTTATTTATTATATTTTTATTGATTTCAGAGAGGAAGGGAGAGGGGGAGAGAGAGAGAAACATCAATGACGAGAGAGCATCATTGATCGGCTGCCTCCTGCACACCCCACACCCCACACTGGGGATTGAGCCCGCAACCCGGGCATGTGCCCCGACCAACCGGACCGGGAATCGAACCCTGACCTCCTGGTTTCACAGGTCGACGCTCCACCACCCAGCCAGCCAGGCTGGTTCTACAGCTTTTGACTTAAACTCTCTCCCAGGATGGGGGAGGTTGGGGGGCAGAGGGGAGGTTGGGGTGAAGTGGGGGAGGGTGGGGGGCAGAGGGGAGGTTGAGGACTCCGTGGGATTCGGACGAGCCCTGGTCCGTATGTTGATCAGATTATCGGAACCAGGAGGACAGGCGATTCGTTACATCGGTAGCCAATTACTCCGATAACAGTGATCGAAACCAGGGCGGGACTCTCTCTCGCCTCTAACGATCCCGCCGCTCACAAGCCCGCGGGGCCAGGGAAATGCCGTCAATGCGGGACCCCGGGGTCGGAGGTCATCGGGGTGACCGCGGGTGCACCGTCTCCCCCGAGCCCGGACTCAGCCCCGCCCCCCTGTTGCCGGCTGGGGAGCCCAGCCAAGTGTCTGATCTCGCAGAGCTTTTAGAAGCCAGGAATCAGGATTGTTCTGTGAGCCCTGACACGTTTTTAAAAATATATTTGTAATGATTTCAGAGAGGAAGGGAGAGGGAGAGAGAAACATCCATGATGAGAGAGAATCATGGACCGGCTGCCTCCTGCACGCCCCCAACTGGGGATCGAGCCCGCAACCCGGGCCTGTGCCCTGACCGGGAATCCAACCCTGACCTCCTGGTTCATAGGTCGATGCTCAACCACGGAGCCACGCCGGCTGGGCCCCACCTGATGATACTTTTCTATTGATTTTTAGAGAGAGTGGGAGGGAGGGGGAGAGAGAAGCATCCATCTGAGAGAGACACATGGTGGTTGCCTCCCACATGCCCCCTGACCACTGGTCCTGTCCGGGCCGGGGATGGAGCCTGCAGCCGAGGTCCGTGCCCTCGACCGGAATCAAACCTGAGACCCTTCCGTCTGAGGGGCAGCACTCGGTGCACGAGCCACGCCAGCCGGGCGGGCAGGACCTTTCGGGGAGAGGCAAGGTGTGCACCCCCAGGTCTCCCCCAGGGCCGCGTGGTGGGAGGGGAGAGAGCACAGCCTGCAGGCGCCGGGCACTGTCTTCACGGCTGAGCCTGTGGCCGTGGCTGTGGCTGAGCCTGTGGCCGTGGCTGAGCCTGTGGCTGTGGCTGAGCCTGTGGCCGTGGCTGAGCCTGTGGCTGTGGCTGTGGCTGAGCCTGTGGCCGTGGTTGAGCCTGTGAGCTTCACTGCTTCAGAGAATGAGACAGTCACCCATCACCGGCGACGGGAGGGGTGGTGACACAGAAATAAAGACGAGAGACGCCGACTCAGCTTTTTCCTTTTAAAGTTTAATCTTCGAGACTTTTGTAAAGGACACGAGGGGAGCTCTCAGATACAGCACCTGGGGCCGCAGCTGTGAGCGGAAGGAGGGTCCTCTTCCCCATCCACCCAGGTGGCTTTTTAAAAAATATATATTTTTATTGATTTTTTTACAGAAGAGGAAGGGAGAAGGATAGAGAGTTAGAAACATCAATGAGAGAGAAATATTGATCAGCTGCCTCCTGCACGCCCCCTACTGGGGATGTGCCCGCAACCAAGGTACATGCCCTTGACCGGAATCGAACCCGGGACCCTTCAGTCCGCAGGCCGACGCTCCATCCACTGAACCACACCGGTTAGGACATGGGCTTCTTTTAAAATCCACACCTGCGGATACTTTCCCATTGATGTTTGGAGAGAGTGGAAGAGAGAGCGAGAGAAACATCGATGTGAGAGACACACCGAGGGGTTGCCTTCGAGTCTGCAACTGAGGTACGTGCCCTTGAGGGGAATCAAACCCAGGACCCTGCAGTCCACAGGCCGACACGCTATTCACTGAACCACACCGGCCAGGCCCAGGGTGGGCTTGGGGGGAGGCCGGGAGGTCGGAGGAGAGGCTGCCGGGCCTGTGCCTCCTGCGGGGGAGGAGTCCCGGGTGGGGACGAGGGGGATGCCGGCGCCGGGGAGGCGAACGGGACCGAGGGCGACAGAACGTCTATTCCCGCCCGTTGGATAAGAAGCGCCCCGGGAAGGCTGTCCTGAGCCAAATTAAAGCTATTTCGTTATTTATTAAAAATATGTGTTATTGATTTCGCAGAGGAAGGGAGGGGGGGCCGGGGG
>NW_005372020.1:96865-97757 GCF_000412655.1 Myotis brandtii | reverse complement strand
CACACCAACCCCCTGATCGGCCCTGCTCTGTGTGTGACAGGGTGCGGCACCCCAACCGCCCCCCCCCCCCCCCCCCCCCCGCCCCCGGGGGGCAGCCACGAGAACAGTCCTCAGTGGGAAGCAGGCGACCGGGTAATGACACGCTGGCCCCGCGGAGCCCGTGGAATTGGGGGTGACGTAACCAGTGCCCGGGCGGGAGGCTTTGGGAAGCAGCCTGGGGACGGGCGTGATGTGACCCCGATAACGCAGCCCCGCAGGGAGGGGTCCTCGGTGCGGCGGCCCTGGCTGCGGGGACTCCGGGGTTTGGGTCCCCGCCTGCGGTTCTGGGGAGACACCAGGGTTCTGCCTGGTGCCGGCCGACGAGCCCAACGGACTGAGGCAGCCCGTTCTGTCCGCACGGACACACTGGACAGAAGGGTGAGCCGCTGATTTAAATGGAGGCGAGGGGCCTGGCCGGTGTGGCTCAGCGGCGGAGCGTCGACCTGTAAACCAGAGGTCAGGGTCCGATTTTTGGGGAGGGGGGTTGTGGGCTCGATCCCCAGCGGGGGGCGAGCAGGAGGCAGCCGATCAGTGATTCTCTCTCATCGTGGATGTTTCTCTCTCTCTCCCCCTCTCCCTTCCCCTCTGAAACCAATAAAAAATGTATTTAAAGATATTTTTAAACTAATTAACGCAGGCCAAGGACTTGCCCTTTCTCCAAAGCAAACGCACCCCTGGCCAATGGGGGACGGAGGGTGCGCCGCAGCCTCGGGTCAGCGGGAAACGCCGTGGGGACCACAGAACCATTTACACCGAAGCTAACGGGGCGGAGGATGTGCAGACGCGGGGCCGCTGGGAAGGGAAAGGGGCGTCGTTGCCTGGGAAACAGTGCGGCGGGTCCGGTGACCTCTGA
>NW_005372020.1:95880-96769 GCF_000412655.1 Myotis brandtii | reverse complement strand
GCGCCAGAGGGCACCGACCCTGCGCTCTGTGCCCGCCTCCCGGGGCCCCGCCGGCTCCTCGGGTCCGTTTTGGACCCACCTGGGCCTCCGGTGCTCAGATCTCTGCTGAGCTCCGTCCAGGCCCCGCACTCTGCACCCGCCGCCTGGAGGGTGGGGGCAGCTGCAGAGGCACCTGCCCGCCCGGAAATAGGACCTGTAGGCGCTGCTGGGCTCGAGGGAGGTCATCCATGCACGCACGGGCACACGCACATGCATGTACACGTGCGCGCGCAAACATGCGATGTGCGCTGCAGAGGCACCTGCCCGCCCGGAAATAGGACCTGTAGGCGTTGCTGGGCTCGAGGGAGGTCACCCATGCACGCACGGGCACGCGCACATGCATGTACACGTATGCGCGCAAACACGATGTGCATGCGCACACATGTGCTTGTGACTCATACATATACAAACATGCCCACGCGTGTGTGTGCACGGTGCACAAATGCATGCACATGCACACACAAGCATACGTGCAGGCTCGTGTGCACAGTGTACACACACAAGCACTCACACGCACACACGGCCTCCCGGACAGTGGCCGGCACCTGCTGGGTGAAATAAACCTGCTGAATTACTGGAAACCCACCCGGGTCACGGTGGCCGCGGCCTCCCTCCCGGCCTGGCCGAATTCTGCCCGCAGTTAACAGGAAACGCGTGGACATGTGTGCGGTGGCCATCCCGGCCCACGGCTGCCACGGGCAGTCAGCGACGAGGGCCCCTACCGTCGCCATTGCCGCGGCTGAATTTGGGGCGGGAGGGGGGAGTGGGAAGGACCGGGGAGGGGGATCTGGGATGGTGCTGTGGGGGGAACAGACCTGTCCACCAGGTGCAGACGTCTAAGGCCGGGGCC
>NW_005372020.1:90235-94883 GCF_000412655.1 Myotis brandtii | reverse complement strand
CGGTCCTCGGGGTCCCCACTTCCCAGGATCACAGGCCTGGCGGGCGGCTCCCAGGGGAACGGCAGGGGCACCTGGGTCAGCCCTTCAAGATGTTTGGTGAGGTTTCGCTGTGACATCGTTTCCGACTTAGGGAAGCCTTGCAAGAATCGCACAGAGAATCCCCGGCTACTTGGTACCCAATTATCTCAAATGGTGACATCTTACTGTATCTCTCTGCCTCTCTCTTCACACATACACATAACAAATGCATCTATATAATTTTCTCTTCCCCTTTTAAGACTTGGTTCCTAATGACATAATTACACGTACCCTCCTTGTAAAAAGTGGAAGCCTTCCAGGCTTGAGTGCAGTTTCGTGTGACCCCAATTTAGTCCCCTGCCTCCTGTGCAACCCGGCCCCCCTCGTCCTCTGACCGGTTTCCCGGCGTCTGCCAACGTGTTTTTCCACGTCCTGCAACTTGCCCCGTCCTCTCCTCTCGCCGTTTATCTGCGTGATCGGCCAAGCTGCTGCGGCAGGTCTGCGCCATTCTTTTTTAGCTGGTGCCGTTTTTCTTCCTTATCAGATCGGCCCAGAACGCCAGTGGGATCTTATCCGGCGGGAGGGACGGTGCTGGGAAGCGTTCCCACGGGCAGGGCGGGAGTGAGCCGGCCGCCCGAGGGCAGGTTGGCACAGCTGCTGGTGTTCAAAGCGGGAAGGGCCCGCAGCTGCAGGTCCCTGGGTGTGAAGGGGATTTTTTTGGAGCTGGACGCTGAAGGGCCTGCAGTGGGGGGCGACGAGGAGGTCGCTGCGACGGTGGTGTCCTCCCCGCTGCCCGTGCCGCAGCCTCACAGACTCTGTTTCATTTGGGTTTTGGTGGGAATCAGACATGTCAGCAGATGATTCAACTGTTCAGCCAGAAGGAGAACCACGGAGACCCTGCAACCCAGAAACGGCTCGGAAATCACCTCCACGGGTAGCTTCCTGTTGGCCTGCAGAGAGCGCAAGTGAGCAAGATTTCACCCGGCCACGTGGCTCAGTGGTTGAGTGTCCACCTGTGAACCAGGAGGTCAGGGTTCGATTCCCCATCAGGGCACATACCCAGGTGTGGGCTCCATCCCCAGTGGGGGGCGTGCAGGAGGCAGCCGGTCCATGATTCTCTCTCATCATTGATGTTTCTATCTCTCTCCCTCTCTCTTCCTCTCTGAAATCAATAAAAATATATTTTTAAAGATTTGGGTAAAAGTGGAAAACCAGAGTCCCGTGACCTTCTCATGACCCTGGCCCGGCTGCTGCACCTGGTGCTGCTCAGGTTCAGGGAACTTTGCAGATCCGGCTCCTTGATTTCACCCAGATCCTCACTGACCATCGACCAGGGCAGAGCCTCCTCATTAGGCTCCCACCACATCCCCCTGAGCAGTTTGTACATGCAGACGGCAACCGATGACAGAGATGGTGATGGTGGTGGTGATGGTGATGATGGTGGTGATGGTGATGGTGGTGATGATGGTGATGATGGTGATGGTGGTGATGATGGTGATGATGGTGATGATGGTGATGGTGGTGATGGTGATGATGGTGATGATGGTGATGATGGTGATGGTGGTGATGGTGATGATGGTGATGATGGTGATGATGGTGATGGTGGTGATGGTGATGATGGTGATGATGGTGATGATGGTGATGGTGGTGATGGTGATGATGGTGATGATGGTGATGATGGTGATGGTGGTGATGGTGATGATGGTGATGATGGTGATGATGGTGATGGTGGTGATGGTGATGATGGTGATGATGGTGATGATGGTGATGGTGGTGATGGTGATGATGGTGATGATGGTGATGATGGTGATGGTGGTGATGGTGATGATGGTGATGATGGTGATGATGGTGATGGTGGTGATGGTGATGATGGTGATGATGGTGATGATGGTGATGGTGGTGATGGTGATGATGGTGATGATGGTGATGATGGTGATGGTGGTGATGGTGATGATGGTGATGATGGTGATGATGGTGATGGTGGTGATGGTGATGATGGTGATGATGGTGATGATGGTGATGGTGGTGATGGTGATGATGGTGATGATGGTGATGATGGTGATGGTGGTGATGGTGATGATGGTGATGATGGTGATGATGGTGATGGTGGTGATGGTGATGATGGTGATGATGGTGATGATGGTGATGGTGGTGATGGTGATGATGGTGATGATGGTGATGATGGTGATGGTGGTGATGGTGATGATGGTGATGATGGTGATGATGGTGATGGTGGTGATGGTGATGATGGTGATGATGGTGATGATGGTGATGGTGGTGATGGTGATGATGGTGATGATGGTGATGATGGTGATGGTGGTGATGGTGATGATGGTGATGATGGTGATGATGGTGATGGTGGTGATGGTGATGATGGTGATGATGGTGATGATGGTGATGGTGGTGATGGTGATGATGGTGATGATGGTGATGATGGTGATGGTGGTGATGGTGATGATGGTGATGATGGTGATGATGGTGATGGTGGTGATGGTGATGATGGTGATGATGGTGATGATGGTGATGGTGGTGATGGTGATGATGGTGATGATGGTGATGATGGTGATGGTGGTGATGGTGATGATGGTGATGATGGTGATGATGGTGATGGTGGTGATGGTGATGATGGTGATGATGGTGATGATGGTGATGGTGGTGATGGTGATGATGGTGATGATGGTGATGATGGTGATGGTGGTGATGGTGATGATGGTGATGATGGTGATGATGGTGATGGTGGTGATGGTGATGATGGTGATGATGGTGATGATGGTGATGGTGGTGATGGTGATGATGGTGATGATGGTGATGATGGTGATGGTGGTGATGGTGATGATGGTGATGATGGTGATGATGGTGATGGTGGTGATGGTGATGATGGTGATGATGGTGATGATGGTGATGGTGGTGATGGTGATGATGGTGATGATGGTGATGATGGTGATGGTGGTGATGGTGATGATGGTGATGATGGTGATGATGGTGATGGTGGTGATGGTGATGATGGTGATGATGGTGATGATGGTGATGGTGGTGATGGTGATGATGGTGATGATGGTGATGATGGTGATGGTGGTGATGGTGATGATGGTGATGATGGTGATGATGGTGATGGTGGTGATGGTGGTGATGGTGACTTTTTCATCTTCCTGCTTCCTCCCCACCCACCCCGTTCTGCTGGGGACCCATCACCCCCCACACACACACACACACACACACACACCAGCTCTGTCGCTGAGGACCGGCGGCAGCCAAGTTTGTACCCAGGTCACAGGCAGGTCTTGTAAATACACATTGACTCAAAGAGCAAACAGCTAACTCACAAGGTGAAGCCCCTGCCAATCAAATCTCCTTCTTTAAAACACAAGAAGGGGGTCTGTGATGCCCAGCTGTGCTTTGGGGTGAACCCCCTGAGACTATTCACGAAGCACGACTTCCTCTGAAGATCGGCCTGGGAATCAATAGCACACAGGTCCCTCCGACAGCCCCCCACCCCCGAGCCTCAGGCCCCCCTTGAACCCTGCTGCGGACGCCGAGGGCCCTCCGGCCACGGTGACTCAGCCGCAGAGAAAACAATAATATTTTCTGGGAAAGGCTGGGAGGGGTCTCCCTTCGTTTCCTGTCCTTTCCATCTGTCCCGCTGATAACGGCTTTGATGACCGACTTTCTCATCTGAACTGGACGGAGCTCAGATGCCACGGGCGGGAAGAGTGCGAAGGCTGCTCCTAAAGGAATTAGTGGGCGAGAAGGAGCCATGGCCGGTGTGGCTCAGTGGATAGAGCGTCGGCCTGCAGACTGAAGGGTCCCAGGTTCCATTCCAGTCAAGGGCACATGCCCGGGTTACAGGCTGGATCCCCAGGGTTGGGCGTGTAGGAGGCAGCCGATCCATGATTCTCTCTCATCATTGATGCTTCTCTCTCCCCCTCCTTTTCTCTCTGAAATCAATAAAAAATATATTTAAAAAAATAAAAAGTAACACATACCCACCCTAGCAACAGTCACTAGAGCAATTTGGTGGCCTTCCTCCTCCTCCCTCCCCCCCCCCCCCCCCGCCCCCGTCATGGTGGGGGACACTCCTCACAGATCCTCACGGGAGCCCACGAGGGTCCCGGGTCCTCCTGCCCCAGCTGGGCTGCGGATTCCAGTAGATGCCGGCGCGCTGGGCTGGTACCTGGGCCGGGCACGGGATTTACTCCCCTCCTCCAGGCGCGATCCCCTGCCTAACCCAGGGCCACAGGAGCTGCAGGGTTCCTGAGGTTCCTGAAAACACATAACTCAGACACCGGCCCACGGGGGTGGTGGTGGGGGGGGGTACGCTGACACCGAGACACAAGATCTTTCTGAACAACTTGTGGGGAAATCAGGAAGGGGAGCAGCGGCCGAGCAGGCCTTCCCGGCCCAGAGACAGTCCCGTGTTCTGCACACATCACGGGGCTGGGACTCTGTTGCCAATTAAGGCCTCCGTGGGGGGGAGCAGGCCACTTCATCTTCGCTGCCAAAGACACAAGCCCCCCGCGCCCCCCAATACCGCGGGGAAGGGGCGGGGCCGTGTTGCAAAGACGACCCAAATCCCACCCAACGGCCCTGATGTTTTCATAATCCTTTTCCCGTCGGCTCATGCCTGGCTCGG
>NW_005372020.1:88779-89731 GCF_000412655.1 Myotis brandtii | reverse complement strand
GGGGTGAGAAAGTGGTTGTTTTCTTTCCTTCTCGTAGTTTTTTTTTTGTTTGTTTATTTCTAGTTTGTTTTATTTTTCCTTCTTTGTTGGTTTGTTTTTTCTTCTTTCTTATTTGTGTGTGTGTGTGTACGTGTTTCTTTTTCCTCTCTTTTTAAAAATAAGAACAGCCAAGGGTTTTATAAAGTCAGAATTATATTTAAAGTAATCTTCTTGTAAAAACTCCGTTTTTCCCGGCCGGGGTGGCTCAGTGGTCGAGCATCGACCT
This sequence comes from Myotis brandtii, assembly GCF_000412655.1. Classification (NCBI taxonomy): domain Eukaryota; kingdom Metazoa; phylum Chordata; class Mammalia; order Chiroptera; family Vespertilionidae; genus Myotis; species Myotis brandtii. The sequence continues at coordinate 89,466 of NW_005372020.1, read as the reverse complement.
GTGAACCAGGAGGTCACAGTTGGATTCCCGGTCGGGGCACAGGCCCGGGTTATGGGCTCCATCCCCAGTGGGGGGTGTGCAAGAGGCAGCCGATCCATGATCCTCTCTCATCATGGATGTTTCTCTCTCTCTCCCTCTCCCTTCCTCTCTGAAATCAATGAAAATATATATTTTTTTAAAAAGTAAAAGATTTCCCACGGAGCTAACAGCATCCCCGGGCTGACCCTCAGCGCGCCCGGGAGCCACGGCCCAGGGAGGGACGAGGACAAGGAAGCCAGTGTACGCTGTGGTCGCTGACCCCGGCGGGTAGAGCCGGGGCGGGGGGCAACACGAGTGTCGGAGCTGGAGCCTCCTGTGCTGGTCCTCGAAGGGCCTGCGCTGCCTCCTGGGTGTGGGCGACACCTTTCGGCCGCGGGCCCTGCGCGGCTGGGACATCAGCGATTTGCGCGGTAATTACAGATCCTGCGAGAGGCTCCCACGGTCCGACGGAGTGAAAGGCTGTAATTGGCTCTAACTGACTGGGAACCTTGAGAGCACCCACTGGATTCTCCACCTGGGGGGGGGGCTCAGCTGGAGAAAGGGGGGCGGTTCTGGGCAAAATCACCCCCCTGAGCAGCTCAGTGACGAGGGGCTGAGGACAGCGGCTGGACGCAGGCAAAGGAATCGGCAGCAGCGCATCCGCCCGGG
>NW_005372020.1:85941-88469 GCF_000412655.1 Myotis brandtii | reverse complement strand
TCCTGGGTCCCGGGGCGCACCCCGCGTGGAAACGTGCCCGTCCTGGCTCCAGGGCCTCAGACGGTCAGGAGACTGCTGAGCGAGGCTCCCATGGGCTCCCTGGGGCTAATGACCCCGCGTGTGAGGACATTGCCAGGATCAAGTGACGTTACTCGAAGGAAAGGGCCCGGCAGCAACTGGCCCCAGCAACCCCAGCGGGAAGCTCTTCAGGGAATGGCCTACAGCAGGTCAGGTCTCCAAGGGCAGCGGTTCGAGTCCCACCTCCAACCGTCCCCCGAGCTGGGGCTCCGTCTTCCCATCTATGAAATGGGCATAATAGTAGCAGCTGCTGCTGGCCGGCTGGTGTGGCTCAGTGGTTGAGCTTCGACCTATGAACCAGGAGGTCACGGTTCGATTCCCGCTCAGGGCACAGGCCCAGGTTTCGAGCTCGATCCCCAGTGAGGGGCGAGCAGGAGGCAGCCGATCCGTGATCCTCTCTCATCGTTGATGTTTCTATCTCCCTCTCCCTTCCTCTCTGAAATCAATAAAAATATATTAATTTTTTTTTAATTTGCTTGTGTTTTAGAAGTTCCCTCCCTCACAGGCGACCTACCCACCATCCACACTCCGATCCTCGCGCTCTCCCTGCAAAGGAGCACTTTCATCAGCCCCCAGGCCTCTAACACGAAACATGTGCTTCAGGGAATATCGCCCCCGGTCCCCTCCCCGCCGCCCGGTGTCTGCCGGCGCATCTACCGCCTGACAGAGATTAATGGGCAGCTGCCCACATGTGTTTCCTGTTCCCGGCCTCTCGGAGAGCAGATCCGCCGATGGATCCCAGCCGGGCCCTCCGGAGGCGGGAGGATGGACGCGGAGAATGGAACCAGGACCCGTCCGTCCGGGGATGACAGCGTCTCCCTGTGCGTCCTACCAGCAGCCCCCGACGGACCAGGCTCACCCAACCTGACTCGGACGGACCAGGCTCGCCCAACCTGACTCGGGAAACGGCGCGAAAGACCGAGTGGAGGAGCTTGAATCAAGACGAACTGTTGGCCTGGCGGCGTGGCCCAGTGGTTGAGCGTCGACCTGTGAACCAGGATTCCCGGTGCCGGGACCACCCCTTCCCACTTCCCCGGCATTGTGATGCCCTTGGAGGAGGAGGCCGCCAAGGCCCAGAGAGGTTCAGACAGCGCCCTGGGGTCACACAGCAGCAGGGGCCACGCCCAGCGCCCAGCCTGAGCTGCTTCCACCGCCCGACACGTCCCCCTGGCGGCACACGGAGCAGCGGAAGTTCAGGTTCTGTGGATGGACAACATTCACAGGAAACGCACCCGCATTCGCTCGGTGGCTCTTTCTCGGGCGTTTCTACTCACAGGGAGGCCCCGCCAGGAAGCAAGTTCTAATCGTTCTAGTGACTATTGATGTGACGTGGATGGCATGGTAGGGAGTCCGTGCCCGCCCCCCGAAACCCTGAGGGCATTTCCCCCAAACCGTGGAGGCGTGTGTGTCCTGTTCCCCATAAATCAGGTCACGGGGTGGCCGGGGGCTTCCCGGGAAGTTTCCTGCTCCCAGCAGGCGGCTGGCACAGGCAGGACTTGTGGGTTCAAACATCAAAGGAGCCGGCGAGTGACCGGAAGGAGGTCGGTGGTGGGAGGGGGGGCGGCATTTTCCTTTCAAACTTGAACCAAAGCAGATGGGGCTCACCCGGGCAGCCACTGATATTTAAAAACTCACGCAGACGGTGTGAGAGGGCGCACCTTCCGGGCTGGGTCTGGAGGGTGGGACGCAGCCCGGCTGGGAGAGACGGCCTGGCTCCCTCCCCCATCGCTCCCTCCGCCCTCGCCTGGCCCTCGCCTGGTGGACAAACCTCCCAGCCTCGCAGACACAGGGCTCCGGAGGAGACCCCAGGCCTCCGCCTGCCGGCCCCTGGTCTCCTGGGCTTCGTGAGGACAACCCGTGGGCCTGGGTGAAGGCCTCACATTGGACCTAAAAGCCTCTTGGGGGGGGGGGTCTCCAAGAGGATTTCTAACGTCCTGGGACAAGTGACTGAATCCCTTCTACCCTGTACATGTCCTTAAAGCACTGGCCCGGCCCGGCCCGTGTGGCTCAGAGGTTGAGCGTCGACCTAGGAACCAGGAGGTCATGGTTCGATTGCCCGTCAGGGCACAGGCCCGGGTTGGGGGCTTTTTTTGCCTGGCCGGGGTGGCTCAGTGGCTGAGTGTCAACCTATGAGTTGAGGTCACAATTTGATTCCTGGTGAAGGCACATGCCCAGGTGTGGGCTTGATCCCCAGGATGGGGCGTGCAGGAGACAGCCAATTGATGACTCTCTCTTATCATTAATGTTTCTATCTCTCTCTCCCTCTCCCTTCCTCTCGGAAATCAATAAAAACATATTTAAACAACAACAACAACAACAAACCCAAGGCACCAGGGAGAACGCCCCCCGGTGCTTCCCAGGGCCCGGCTGGGGGTTGGTCCTTAGGCGGCTGCAGCTCCGTGGGGGTCACATAACTCCCCACCCACCGCCCCTCGCCCGGCCCCTCCCGG
>NW_005372020.1:85462-85831 GCF_000412655.1 Myotis brandtii | reverse complement strand
GTCCCCCCATCAGACCCTCCCAGCTCAGCCCCGGTCCCCCCTGCAGACCCTCCCAGCTCAGCCCCGGTCCCCCCAACTCAGCCCCGGATCCCGTGGCCACTGCGCTTGCTTTTCTCTCCTGGCAACACCCTCCCTCCCAGGCCTGGGGTCAGAGGTGTTGGGGGTGTGGGCGAGGGAGGGGGGCTGCCCGTCCAGCTGCCATTGTCTGCAGTTCCCTGGAGTCTATTAAGAAAGGAAGCGAGGGGCCAGGCGCGGTGGCTTTTATTTGCCTGAGCGCAGAGGGGACAATCGGAGTCACTTGGGCCAACCCGGAGCCCCGGGGTGTCTGCGGGGCCATCAGGGCGCTTTCTCAGGAAACCAGGACTCGCT
>NW_005372020.1:84259-84911 GCF_000412655.1 Myotis brandtii | reverse complement strand
TGCGAGAAGCACCTGGGGCTCCAGCCCGGCCAGGGCGCCTCTTCCCGGCTCAGGCACCTGCCCCCTGGCCTGGGCTCTGGGCCGGAAACTCAGGGGCACCCGGAGGGCGGAGGGCGGGGGAGCAGGTTCTCTGGCAGGAAATGCGGGCACTTCCCCCCTCTAACGGGCTGTGGGTTTGGGCTGGAGTCTGTGGTTCCACAAAAGCTGTCCAGGGCCTCGCCGGGCCCGCAGCTCAGGGGCTGAGCGTCAACCTATGAACCAGGAGGTCAGGGTTCGGTTCCCAGGCAGGGCACCTGCCCGGGTTGTGGGCTCCATCCCCAGTGGGGGGCGTGCAGGGGGCGGCCGGTCCATGACTCTCTCTCATCATGGATGTTTCTCTCCCTTCCTCTCTGAAATCAATAGTGTGTGTGTGTGTATGTGTATATATGTGTTGTGTGCATGTGTGTTGTGTGTATAAGTGTGTGTGTGTGTAAAGATGTTCAGGGCCGACCCACAGAACCTGTGAGCTTGGGGACGGAGACAGAGCGGGTGCGGTGAGGCCCTGGGGGGGGGCAGTCCCTGGAGGGGCCAGGGCCCTAGGAGAGGAAGCAGGTGTGACCGTGGGAACAGGAGGTGGGCGGCAGAGGAGGCCCAGCGCCCAGGGGAGCGGGCG
>NW_005372020.1:81879-83636 GCF_000412655.1 Myotis brandtii | reverse complement strand
CGACTGTGTCCCTGCTCAGAGGCTCCCGGGCTGCAGGGCCCACCCTCCTGGGACGAGGGTCCGGCTGGGTGGCCGCCCGAGACTCTACCCGCAGGAATGATGGCCCGTCCGTCCCCAGGGCCACCCCAGACCAGGGTCTGGGCCCGGGAAACCTGATCCAGGGACAAGGAGGCCTGGGAGGGGCGCCTCTCGCCCCAGCACCCGCCTCGGCTCCCTTCACCCCCCACACCCCCCACCCCGGCATCTTCCGGACCCACCGCCTCCTGCAGGGCTAGTCACGGAGATTCCGGGCCCCCCGCGAGGGGAGAACCCCCGGAAAATCCCCTGGCCCCTTTCCCCCAACTTCCCTTTGATTTCTCATTTTTCCTATTTTTTTCTAAAGTTTCTTCATCACGGATTTCTGGAAGCGTCGTCCCTGGCGGCTCACACAACAAGTTTTGGCAAAAACCAAAGTCTGACTCCCCATTGGGCTGTGGAGGTCGGAGCAGCGGCCCCAGAGGTGGAGGAGCCCCCTCCCCACCCCCAGTGCAATTAGGGGGGGGAGGTGGATGGAAGATCCCAGCCCAGGGCAAACATCTTCGTTTTCACGGCCACAAGACGGGACTTGCCTTCGGTCGGCTTGGGGGCACGGGGTAGGGTTAGAGATGTGGGGAGTGGGGGCTCTCTGGGTATTGGGGCCCCTTCAGCCACCTGTCTTCTTATTTTTTTAAATTGATTTCAGAGAGGAAGGGAGAGGGAGAGAGAGAGAGAAACATCCATGAGGAGAGAGAATCATGGACCGGCTGCCTCCCACACGCCCCCTACTGGGGATCGAGCCCACAACCCCGGGCCTGTGCCCCGACTAGAAATCAAACCGTGACCTCCTGGTTCCTAGGTCGACGCTCAACCACTGAGCCACACTGGCCGGACGTGTTACTGGCCGTTTAGAGCTGTGTGTCTGTGTGTCTGAGACTGTGTCCCCCAAACCCCCCTCCTCCCACAGACACACACAGACACACGTGCCACCTGCTCACACACAGTTGCACACATCACACAGCCATTTAGAGGCACAGACACGCACATGCCCCCACACGCACCGCCGGGGTTAAGAGTCGGAGGCAAGACCAGGGCGGCGCTGGGAACACCGGGCCACCGAACATGCCGGGGTTTTATCCTAAACGCGTGGAGGCCGAGCCAAGGGCTTGCCTCCAGGTGGAAGTCGCCAGGCCGGTGAGTTACGTGCGGCTGGCGACCAGCCGGGCACGTCAGGGGGAGGGAGCGGTGGTTTGGCGAGCCCAGCCTGCCCTGGGCACACCCACAGCCGGGCGAGGCCGTCTGCTGCACCCACTCACCTCCTGGCCCCTCCCCGGCGCTGTGGACGCCGCCCTCCTGGGACCTGTCACTCCCGCCCACATGCGGGTTAGCAGCGCACACCCACCCAGGAAACCACGTGCATTTAGTTACAGGGGGGACCCAGGGCTGGACACGCCTGCCCGTCCGTCAGGGAGAAAAGGTGCTGAATGAAGGTGGTGACGAGAAAGCCTCACCCAGGAGGAGGCCTTAAGCTCAGCCTGGAGCCCGGCCGGCGCGGCTCAGGGGTGGAGCGTCGGCCTAGGAACCAGGAGGTCAGGGTTCAGTTCCCAGTCGGGGCACAGGCCCCGGTTGTGGGCTCGATCCCCAGTGGGGGGCGTGCAGGAAGCAGCCGATTCATGATTCTCTCTCATCATTGATGTTTCTCTCTCCCTCTCCCTACCTCTCTGAAATCAATAAAAATGTAT
>NW_005372020.1:73433-80346 GCF_000412655.1 Myotis brandtii | reverse complement strand
GATTTTTTCAGAGAAGAAAGATGAGGGAGAGAGAGATAGAACATCAATGAGGAGAACCGTGGATGGGCTGCCTCCTGCACGCCCCCCTCGCCCCCCATATTATTGATTATATATAATTGATTATATATATTATTGATTTCAGAGAAGAAAGATGAGGGAGAGAGAGATAGAACATCAATGAGGAGAACCGTGGATGGGCTGCCTCCTGCACGCCCCCCCCCTCGCCCCCCATGGAGCCCACAACCCGGGCCTGTGCCCTGACCGGGAATCCAACCTGGTTTATAGGGCCACGCTCAGCCACGGAGACAGCAGCCGGGCCGGGCGCAGTTCCAGCTCCGACGTGACCCTTGAAGGACAGAAGCAACAGCGGCTTCCCCGTCCCCAGCGGCTGCCTCGGGGACCATTCTCACCCGAACGGCGCGGACCTCGTTAGAGGGCTCTGCACCCAAGCGCCCGGAACCTAAACTGTGCCAATCGGAGGAGGCTTTACCGGAAGGGCCCGCATATGGGGGGCGGGGGGTGCCAGGCGTTGGGGCTCTGGTTCCCTTGGCCATCACGTGGCCGCATGTCCCTGGGTCAGCGTGAGCATCGCCGTGCCCTCCTGTCACCTCTGGAAACCTGTCCGTCCAGATGGGGGGCTGGGAGGGGGCGAGGCTCACCGCTCCCACATCCTGGGCCCAACCCCAAAACTGGGTGAGCAGGCAGCCTGCACCCCCCCACCCCCCCGGGGAAGGGAAGCCAGGACTCGGCCGGCTTTGAGTTCACCACCTACCAGAGGCCTGCCAGGCGGGGAACCCGTCTCCGGGCACTTCAGGGCGGACACAGCCCAGCCTGGTGACTCATCGAGGCCCGGAGCCCTTTCCCCCGCCCACGAACGGCGATTAAGCTCCCCAGGGCCCGCTCCAGACCTATAATTATGCTCGCTTCACACGCAGGGAAACTGAGGCAGAGGCCTGCACGGTGGCCCAGTGAGGTTGCCTCCCTGTCTAACCCCAAAGCAGGGGGGCCCCTGGGTGAACCCAGCCTGGGAGCCGGGCCAGAGCCCTCCTCTCGGGCCGGGGACCGTGGCCACCGTGAAAGTGGACCTGGGAGTCCCTTCAACGGGGCGGGGCTGCTGGGCTCCGGGCCCCATGGCCAGACCCGGAGAGCTGGGGAGCTAGAAGTTCGATTTTTATCAGAACATAGTACCATGTTTTCAAGTCCGCTAACCAATTCCATTTATTTTTGTTGTTGTTGATTTTTCCATTGATTTTTAGAGCGAGCAGAAAGGAGGGGGAGAGAAAGAGAGAGAGCAACATCCGCTGGTTGCCTTAGATCGAGCCTGCAACCCAGGTGCGTGCCCTGGACAGAAATCGAACCCGGAACCCTTCAGTCCACAGGCTGACGCTCTATCCACTGAGCAAAACTGGCCAGGGCCAATTCAGAAAATGTTTAATGCATTGATTGATTTGAGAGGGAGAGAAACATCGATGTGTTGTTTCACTCACTGACTGATTCTTCTATGTGCCCTGAGCAGAGATCGAACCCAAAACCTTGGGGAGGGAGGACACTCCACCCGGCTGAGCTACTGGCCAGGGATCAGTTCTAACTTCTTTCTTTAAAATATATTTTATTGATTTTTTACAGAGAGGAAGGGAGAGGGAAAGAGAGTTAGAAACATCGATGAGAGAGAAACATCGATCAGCTGCCTCCTGCACACCCCCCACTGGGGATGTGCCCGCAACCAAGGTACATGCCCTTGGCCGGAATCGAACCTGGGACCCTTGAGTCCGCAGGCCGACGCTCTATCCACTGAGCCAAACTGGCCAGGGCCCATTCAGACTTCTTAAAGGCACCGCGTAGGCCACCAAAGCCTGTGGGTGGGAGGGAGTCAGGCCTGAGAACCCCACCTTGAGACCCTTCACCTCAATGGCCCTGACCCCGCAGGAATGTCCCGGGAGCCCCACGGGCGATCTGACGTTTCCTGGCACCCACTGGCCGGTGAAAGCAGCCGGCTGCCACGGGTGAGCAAATGGGCGTGGCTGCGTTCCAATAAAACTTTATTGACAAAAGCTGGCGTGGGGCGGGTCATGGGACCAGCGGCGGCCTGCGGCCTGGGCTAATGCCACGGTTTCCCCTAAAGTTTAGGCCCAAAGGCCTGAGCCGCTGGCTCCGTGTCCACACATTATCCTCAGATACAGGACAGATGCCTGCACGGAGGGTCTGTTCACGGAGATCTCGCCTGTGTCATCATTCAAGGCTGGTTTTTGCAAAAACGTAAGCCCGGCGAAGAAGGGCTTTTGTGGTATTCCTGGATCCAACGGCAGGCAGGTTTGAAATCATCGGATTTTGTTATTTCACGACATTTTAAATTTGGGCCCGGCCGGTGTGGCTCAGTGGAATTTACATCGTCCTGTGCACCGAGAGACTGCGGGTTCGATTCCCGGTCAGGGCACGAGCCAGGGTTTCGGGCTTGATCCCCAGTAAGGGGGGGGGGGGTATAGGAGGCAGCCGATCCATGATTCTCTCTCATCATGGGTGTGGCGTACATGTGAGTGCGTGTGAGTGTGTGTGAGTGTGTGTGTGTACATGTGAGTGCGTGTGAGTGTGTGTGAGTGTGTGTGTGTACATGTGAGTGCGTGTGAGTGTGTGTGAGTGTGTGTGTGTACATGTGAGTGCGTGTGAGTGTGTGTGAGTGTGTGTGTGTACATGTGAGTGCGTGTGAGTGTGTGTGAGTGTGTGTGTGTACATGTGAGTGCGTGTGAGTGTGTGTGAGTGTGTGTGTGTACATGTGAGTGCGTGTGAGTGTGTGTGAGTGTGTGTGTGTACATGTGAGTGCGTGTGAGTGTGTGTGAGTGTGTGTGTGTACATGTGAGTGCGTGTGAGTGTGTGTGAGTGTGTGTGTGTACATGTGAGTGCGTGTGAGTGTGTGTGAGTGTGTGTGTGTACATGTGAGTGCGTGTGAGTGTGTGTGAGTGTGTGTGTGTACATGTGAGTGCGTGTGAGTGTGTGTGAGTGTGTGTGTGTACATGTGAGTGCGTGTGAGTGTGTGTGAGTGTGTGTGTGTACATGTGAGTGCGTGTGAGTGTGTGTGAGTGTGTGTGTGTACATGTGAGTGCGTGTGAGTGTGTGTGAGTGTGTGTGTGTACATGTGAGTGCGTGTGAGTGTGTGTGAGTGTGTGTGTGTACATGTGAGTGCGTGTGAGTGTGTGTGAGTGTGTGTGTGTACATGTGAGTGCGTGTGAGTGTGTGTGAGTGTGTGTGTGTACATGTGAGTGCGTGTGAGTGTGTGTGAGTGTGTGTGTGTACATGTGAGTGCGTGTGAGTGCGTGTGTGTGTGTGTGTGTGCGTGTGTGTGCACGTGCGTGTGTGAGTGTGTGTGTGAGTGTGTTTGTGTGCCTGTGAGTGTGTGTGTGTGAGTGTGTGTGTGTGTGAGTGTGTGTGAGTGTGTGTGCATGTGTGTGAGTGTGCGTGCGTGTGTGTGTGTTTGGGAGCAGGAGGAGCTCAGCCTTCCTCTATTCTAAACAGATAATGTCCCTGTCATGTGACCACGCAGGCGGCTTTGTCCCTCGCCCCGTCCCCCGCCTTTTTCGGGGGGTGGGGCGGGGGTAGTGTTTGTTGTTGTTGCCCCTGCGAGCAGATGAAAAAGCAGGGCTGTGGCTGTAAAGGAGGAGGCGCGGACAATGCGGGGCAGTGAAAAGGCGGCCGCGGCGGAGAGGAGTTTAATCTAATTTGGTTGGAGGGTGTCCGCCGCGCTGTTGTTTTGGGGAGTGTGGGAAGCGAGGCCGGAGCAGTGGGGAGCCGGCTCTCCGAGAGGATCCAAAGCCAGGCCTTGAAGGGAGATTAGAGACGAGCGCTGATTTGCAATTCACACCAAGGCCCCCCGTGGAACCCTCGGTCTATTTCAAACCCCCTCACCAGGCAAGTGCCTGGACCACAGCGGCCTGGTCCTAGTGGCCTTGGAGGGACGGTCCCCTGCCCCCTCCGCTCATCTGTTCGAGGATGCGGGTGCTTTGTTGTTGTTGTTGTTGTTTCTCAAACCCTACCCCCCCCCCTCCAGCCCCGTCTTCCAGCTCCTGTTTTGAGCTGCAATTAAAACTTTTGTGCCTGTTGGATGGGCTGCGAGGGGCCTGGGGTTCCTGTGGCCGCCCCAGGGCCCAGGCCGGAGGTGCTTTCCTGGGAGGGTGTGGGGCAGCGGAAAGGCTTCCTGGGTCAGGAAGGAGAAGTCTCCATGCTTTTTGTTTTTGTTTTTAATCTGATCATAAGTTTCTGCAGAAATGTCACACGAGATGACGTCAGGGGCAACAGTGCCTGCCGCCCCCAGGCCCCGCTGTCCACGAGGAAGTAGATCCCGTTTCGTAGGGATGACGTGAGAGATGAAGCGAGGACGCCCTCCCCTCCCCGCTCAGCAGGCCTGGGGCTCCCCCCAGCACGGTTGTCACCGGAACCCCTTTCTGTCTGAGGGTTTCACCTTCCTCTCTGTGGCCGGACGGGTCGGTCGGTCTTTATCTTAAGGAGGTGACCTGGGCTCGCTCTCATCTCGGCTCAGAAAGCCTCCCTCCGGCGGCGATTCTAACCAACCGCGCGGACGGCGACGTCCTGGGAAGAGCCACGCCTCTGGTTCCCTCGATCTCCGTGTCCACGTGGCTCAGACTTTCCACTCTGCGGGGACGGAAGGAGCCTCGGGGCCTCTCCTTCCATCCTCTTCCACCAAAAACAAACAAACAAACAGTTTAGCCCTCATTCAGCGCCGTGCCCGCCTCCTGAGATCGCCCCTTTTCAAAACCCTCGTGCTTTGCTGAGAGAACAAGTCCAAGAACTTGAAGGTAGCGAATGTGTAAGTGTAGAATTTTCCAAAATATAGATATATTTTAGGTGGTGGGGGGCAGAGGGTAGAACAAAATATACTCCTCGCCCCTGCACGTTATTTGAAATCATGTTTCATTATCAAGTTTCTCGCTCAGAATGTGAGAGGCCTAATGAGATTTCCATTAATTTGGAGCCCTCGCTATTCCCACGGCAGCCCCCAAACGCGTCCTCGCCCCTCTTTCATCCGCGGTTAAATATGTAAATAAAACGTCTAAAGTCATTCTTCAAAGAAGACAAAAGAAGAAAGGGCTGAGGGGGGAGCCGGGCAGAGAAGCCTCCGGATTCTCCATAACATTCGCCGGAGGGGGGCCGGCGGCCAGCCCAGCGAGCAGCAGGGGGCCCGGCCGCCTCTCACAGCCGCACGTCTCACACCCCACACACGGGAAAATAAACGAAAATAAAATATCTTTTCAGCTGGAGCCGTCAAAAGGCCCCTTTCATTCCCGGGTTACGGAGGAGGCCGCAGGCACCGGCCGGGTTCCTCAGCCTCCGTTTCTCCCCAACGGCGTCGATTTGCGGGTCTCCGGCTCGGCCGGGCCAAGCGCACGGCGCTTCTGCACACACCGTGTTTCTCTTTTTCCTGAAAACCAGAGAAGAAAGCAGTCTGAAGTGGTTATCGCTAAAATAATGGGTCTGAACATGGCTGCATGGGAGCGACACAGAAAAGGTCAATGAGGAGGCACCTCTCCATCGCTCACACCCCCTCCTGGTGTTGGGCCATCTCCTTAGCCCCTGCACATGGGTTTTTCCAATAGTTTCTGAGAAAACAGAAACAAAAAAGAAAATTTGGGGGGGGGTCCAGTGAAGGACCTTTGCAGGGAAAATTGTAGGAAAGCCAGCTGGTGTCCAGGGGCCGTTGTTCACCGACGGTTTTGAAAAGAACTCCCTGGACTCAAACACACAACAGAAAGGAAACCCAAGTGCGGGCCCTCAGGCCAGGGGCTGCCTGGCAGGACGGGCGGGCCTTCCCTCCAGGAGGCCCAGCACGGGGACGGGGGGGCTGTTCTGGCTGCACCGGGCAGCCTGTCCCACTTCCTCCTCAGCTCAGCTTCCTCACACCTCCCACCACTTCCAACATCCAGGGACAAGGATGCAGGCCAACCGGCCTGTTAGTTCTGGGACCCTGGGTAGGTCCCAGCCTCCAGCCTCCTCCTAAGTGTTTGCTGGAAGGAAGGGAGGGAGAGAGGGAGAGAGGGAGGGAGAGAGGGAGGGAGGGAAGGAGGAAAAGTAGGTAGATGGAAGGGTGGCTGAATGAATGGAAGGACAGATGAATGAATGGATGGGTGGATAGATGGATGGATGGACAATGGATAGATGGAAAAAAGGAAGGAAGGGCGGATGGAAGGATGGATGATGGATGGATGGGAGGGAGGAATGAGGAAGGAAGGGAGGGAAGGAGGAAAAATGGATGGATGATGGATGGATGGATGATGGACAGATGATGGATGAATGGGTGGATGATGGATGGATGGATGGATGGATGGATGGATGGATGGATGGAAGGGTAGGTGGATAGAAGGATGGATGATGGATGGATGGGAGGGAGGAAGGAGGAAGGAAGGGAGGGAAGGAGGAAGAATGGATGGATGGATAGAAGGGTGGATGGATAGTTGGATGGATGATGGATGGATGGAGGATGGAAGGGTAGGTGGATAGAAGGATGGATGATGGACAGATGATGGATGAATGGGTGGATGATGGATGGATGGATGATGGATGATGGATGAATGGTGGAAGGAAGGAAGGAAGGAAGGAAGGAAGGAAGGAAGGAAGGAAGGGTGGATGAGTGGATGTGAGGTCTCCCATTTCTTAAAGATATAAAACCCTCTGACTTGTTTGAAATAAGAGCCAATCAATCCTGATCAGCCTTCTCAGCAGCAGCGCCCCCTTCGCCACAGCGGGCACAGCTTCCCAGAAGGAGGAGCGCCAGGCAGTGGCTTCTCCTTCCCAGGAAGGGGCTCCTAAGGACGCCTGGCCTCTCTGGGGGCTCAGCCCGACCCCAGGGGGGTCCGCACACCTGTCCGGGACCGCCTGAGGATGGAGGAGGGAGAGGAGGCCCGGAGCA
>NW_005372020.1:70165-70947 GCF_000412655.1 Myotis brandtii | reverse complement strand
CCGGCGTGGACGTGTACTGGAGCCGCGAGGACAAGCGCTTCGCCGTGGTCTGGCTGGCCGTCTGGTCGGTGCTCTGCTTCCTGTCCAGCGCCTTCACCGTGCTCACCTTCCTCATCGACCCCGAGCGCTTCCGCTACCCGGAGCGCCCCATCATCTTCCTCTCCATGTGCTACTGCGTGTCCTCCCTCGGCTACATCATCCGCCTGTTCGCGGGCGCCGAGAGCATCGCGTGCGACCGGGACAGCGGGCAGCTGTACGTGATCCAGGAGGGGCTGGAGAGCACGGGCTGCACCCTGGTCTTCCTGGTGCTCTACTACTTCGGCATGGCCAGCTCGCTCTGGTGGGTCGTCCTGACGCTCACCTGGTTCCTGGCCGCGGGCAAGAAGTGGGGCCACGAGGCCATCGAGGCGCACAGCAGCTACTTCCACCTGGCGGCCTGGGCCATCCCCGCCGTCAAGACCATCCTGATCCTGGTGATGCGCCGCGTGGCGGGCGACGAGCTCACGGGCGTCTGCTACGTGGGCAGCATGGACGTGCACGCGCTCACGGGCTTCGTGCTCGTGCCCCTGGCCTGCTACCTGATCCTGGGCACGTCGTTCCTGCTGTCGGGCTTCGTGGCGCTGTTCCACATCCGGCGGGTGATGAAGACGGGCGGGGAGAACACGGACAAGCTGGAGAAGCTGATGGTGCGCATCGGGGTGTTCTCGGTGCTCTACACCGTGCCCGCCACCTGCGTCATCGCCTGCTACTGCTACGAGCGCCTGCACACGGAGCGCTGGCGG
>NW_005372020.1:68663-69018 GCF_000412655.1 Myotis brandtii | reverse complement strand
CCACGCGCACGGAGGCGGCGGCGGCGGGATTTACAAAAAAGCCCAGCACCCCCAAAAGGCGTACCCCGGCAAGTATGAGCTGCCCGCACAGCCGCCGGCCTGCGTGTGAACCGGCCAGAAAAAAACAAAACAAAAAACACACACACACAAAAAAGCCAGGAAACTTTCCCGCGGGGAGACGGTGGCCGGCGGAGCCAAACTTGGTGCTTTTCTTGGTTGGTTGGTTTCTTGTTGGTTTGGTGTTTTTTTTTAAATAAAAGTTTAAAAAGTAATAATAATAATAATAATAATAATAATAATATGTAAAAACACTGAAATCACAGAATTTCTAAAAAATATATAGTGAAAATACTAC
>NW_005372020.1:67917-68613 GCF_000412655.1 Myotis brandtii | reverse complement strand
TCTGGTAAAGTAGTGGGTTCAGCCGCTCCCTCTCCCCCCACCCCCACCCCGGAAGAAAACTTTTGTTTAGAAGCTTCGGTAAATATACATCCGAGCGTGTGTTTGCCTTGGCTTTGCTCGCCTTAGACAAACCCGAGCCGAAAGGACCTGTTTGCCAATGAAAAGGCCTGTCTGTGGTGGGCTGCGGAGAGCAAGGGGGGAGTGGGTGTGGGGGGGCAGGCAGGGGCCCCCGCAGGAGGGCAGCCACTTCAGCGCCCACAGGGAGAGAGAGGAAGCGAGACGGCCCAGCATGCCCGGTGGGTTGGGCATCTGCCCCCCACACACCCCGTCTCTCTCTCTCTCCCTCCGGGACAGAAACTTCCACCAGACCTCACCTGGGCCCAGGCCCACCGCCTGCGATGGGTACATTTTTTTCTCCTCCTCGTTCCCTGAGCATCCGAAGAGGAGCAATGGATAAAGACCACAAAAGAAACCTCCCCACAAAGGGGCGAGGGGCCCAGGCCTCAGGCGCCCTCCGCCCGGTTACATTTGTGGCTTTTTCATGGAAACCAAGCCTGAGTGAGCGGCTCCTCGCCCGGGTTTGTGGGAGGGAGGGGCCGGGGGAGGGGGGGCCATTCAAAGTCGCCCGAGGCTGATTGACTCTCTATTGTGACACAAATGGCTTCCCTGAGGGGCCTGGAGCCCGGGGCCCAGGGC
>NW_005372020.1:64407-67786 GCF_000412655.1 Myotis brandtii | reverse complement strand
GGGGGTCGGCGTGGGCCTGCTGGTGCCCGGGTGGCTAGATGATATGATATTTTCGTGCTCCTCTATTTTATTAAAAATAAACTATGTTCTTCCGCTCGCTGCTGGTCCCTGTGCGCTGAGAGGGAAGAGAGGAAACTTTCTCGCTCTGTCCGGGTTCCCAGTGAAGGCTGAGTGTGGTCTCCGCTAGAGGTCACGGCTCATCCATAGAGGTCACGCCTCATCCCTGGGACCTGGCAGATGGGCAGAGCCTGAGGGAGGGGCAGTGACTTTTATTTTACTTTAATACGTATATTTTATATCGATTTCAGAGCAGGAGGGAGAGGGAGAGAGAGAGAGACAGAAACATCGATGATGAGAGAGAGTCATGGACCGGCTGCCTCCTGCACGCCCCACACTGGGGATGGAGCCTGCAACTCGGGCCTGGGCCCTTGACCGGGATCGAACCCTGACCTCCTGGTTCCTAGGTCGACGCTCAACCCCTGGGCCACGTGGGCCGGGCCCTGAGCAGGGTGTTTAGGAATTAAGGCCGGTGCCGGAGACCACCCTCACCCTAACAGCACCAGAGCTGGGCAGAGGGGCTGGGCGCCGCCTGTCGGGCCTGTGAATGAGTGTCTGGCAGGGCGAGGGGGGCAGCTGCTTGGGGTCCAGTTCCACAGGCAAAGTAATTTAAGGTCAAATGCAGACTAGCCTTCCATGCATTAAAAACCAACGAGAAAAGTGCATTTAAACACCTACAAGGGCCTTAGCCGGTGTGGCTCAGTGGGCAGAGAGCGGGACTGTGGACTGAAGGGTCCCGGGTTCGATTCTGGTCCAGGGCACGTACCTCGGTCGCAGGCTCGACCCCCAGCCCTGGTTGGGCCAAGTGGGGGCAACCCATCGATGTGTCTCCTCTCTCTGTGTCTCTACCCCCCCCTCCACTTTCCCTAAAGATCAACGGGGGGAATATCCTGGGGTGAGGATGAACAACCATAGTCAGAGCAGGGCTGGGAGCCCCAAAGCTGGGATCCGACCCCAAACCCTCGGCTCTAAAGTCGGCCGCTTCCCACGGCAGGTGCGCGGCTTCCACCAAGGTCCCGAGGAAAGCGCGGCGTCGGCAAACACGAGAGCCGGCCCTGGTCTGGGTGGGTGTTGGTGGGTCCGCAGAGGAAGCAGTGACCTTGCCCGCAGAGGTCAGGGGAGGTCAGCCGGCCCCTCTCTGCCCCGGGGAGCTCGGGCCTCAGCAGAGACTCCCGGACACGCGGCCCCCAGAGCGCTCTCTCCTGGCACTGGGGTCCCCCCACCCCCGGGTCACAGACAGAGGCGGACAGTGGATTTTAGGAGCCTCATCAAGACTTAAAAGTTAGGCCAGGCTGGAGGGGCTCAGGGGTTGAGCATGGACCTCTGAACCAGGAGGTCAGGGTTCGATTCCAGGTCAGGGCACAGGCCCGGGTTTCGGGCTCCATCCCCAGTGTGGGGCATACAGGGGGCAGCCGATCCGTGATCCTCTCTCATCATTGGTGTTTCTCTCTCTCTCCCTCTCCCTTCCTCTCTGAAACCAATAAAAATATATTTAGAAAGAAAGAAAAGAAAGACAGAAAGGGCTCCCACAGACCACCCTTGAAACACACCCACCTCCGTCCATCCCACCCGCAAGGACCTGAGGGCAGTGGCCTCAGGGAGCCGGGACCCGGGACCGAGGGCTCTCAGCTGGTCCCTGACCACAGGTGGTCCCTCGAACGTCTGTTCTGAGGAGCACCTTGGGGCACGTTAGGGAAGATTTGCCCTGAAAATAAAAAATAAAAAACGCACAGAACGCCACCTTGGAACCTCTCCTGACAGCATCTCCCGTGTCTGAGGCGGAACTACAAAGTGATGGGCCCTGACAGGCGGTAAATCAGCGTCCGCCTTGAAAGGGGGCGAAGCGATTATGAGGTGCAGGTGCCGCCTTTGATCCCCAGTGACAAGCTCCTGGGGCTGGTGCCACTGTCCCCCCACCCCCTCCCCCCAGCAGGGCCACACCTGGGGCCCCCCGGGGCCTGAACACATGGTTCATTAACAACCTGCTTTTCTTTCTGCAGCTCAGGGGAGGCACCTACTGAGGTTGTAACATTGTGTCCACATCACCCGGGTGGCCCTGAGGTTGTAACATTGTGTCCATATCACCCGGGTGGCCCTGAGGTTGTAACATTGTGTCCATATCACCCGGGTGGCCCAGTCTGAGCTAAATGCAGCCGAAACTTTGTTGCTACTTTTTTTTTCTTTAACAGACTTTCTCTAAGTATCGGGAAAAGCAGTGCCAACCTGCCGTCCACACGTGGCACAGAGAGAAGGAAGCGTGAGAGGTGTAGGGAGACCGTGTGATTCTAATTTGCCCCAATGAGAAAGATAGAGAAAAAGTCTGTTATAAAATTCGTCATTTTGCTATGGGTATTGTGGTTGCAACCATTTTATTTTTTTAAATCAATACAATGCGAGCCCTGGCCGGTTTGGCTCGGTGGATAGTGTCAGCCTGCGGACCCAAAGGTGCCAGGTTCGATTCCGGTCAAGGGCACGTGCCTCGATTGCAGGCTCCTCCCCGGCCCAGGTTCTGGTTGGGGCACGTGCAGGAGGCAACCAATCGATGTGTTTCTCTCACATCGATGTTTCTCTCTGTCTCTCCCTCTCTCTTCCACTCTCTCTAAAATCAATGGGAAAATATCCTTGGGTGAGGA
Source organism: Myotis brandtii (assembly GCF_000412655.1). NCBI lineage: Eukaryota > Metazoa > Chordata > Mammalia > Chiroptera > Vespertilionidae > Myotis > Myotis brandtii. Next base: position 65,096 of record NW_005372020.1, on the reverse strand, counting down.
TGAAAAAAAATAACCTATATATATAAAAGCCTAAGCGACGTTATGACACACACTGACCACCAGGGGGCAGACGCTCAACGCAGGAGCTGCCCCCTGGTGGTCAGTGCGGTCCCACAGCCAACCTCCCGCGGTCCCTCCCCCCGGCCGGCCAGCACCGATCGCCCGGATCGGCTCTGATCGCAGGCCAGGCCGAGGGACCCCACCTGTGCATGAATTCGTGCACCGGGCCTCTAGTAATAAAATAAAATAAATACAATGCACTCCTGCAGCAATGCATAGAGTCACATCTCTTGGGTAAACAGAACGCACTAGAGAAAAAGGAAATGAGAGAGAGAAAGCATCCAACAAGACCTTTAGAGCCAGCGGGCGTGGCTGCCATTGAGCGTCCACCTACGAACCAGGAGGTCACGGTTCCATTCCCAGTCAGGGCAGGGGGTGAGCGCTTACACGACGCTCACAAAGGGACAGAGCGGGCACCCTCTCCTCCCTCCTCCCGCCAGGGGTGCCCATCTTCCGCTTCCCTGTCGTTTGAGCTGCACCGTCCTCGCCCCCGTGGGCACCGCCTCTCCCCAGAGGACCTCCCCCAGGAACCGGGTGGCCCAGGAGGCGGCTGTGAAATGCGCCGACGGGTCTGGAGCCACCGGAGGCCCCAGCCTGGTCGCCGGGCCGCCGGGGACACCGGGGACACC
>NW_005372020.1:63613-64291 GCF_000412655.1 Myotis brandtii | reverse complement strand
CACCGTGTGAGCCGGGCTGGTTTACTCCTGGGGACCCTGGCTTCCTGCTTCCAGGGGCACCAGGTTGCAAAGGCCTCGTAAAACAGGCCCCACGTCCCTCGAATCAAATGGCGCGTCCGGGCGGCACTTGCCGGGTTCAAGGGGGGGAATCAGAAACATACGGTCGGATTTCCCCGCGGAGACAGTCGGTGAGACATTAGGGGGGGAGTCGTGTCAAAACACGTCCTGGCGCTCGGCCAGGGCCGAGATGCTGGAGATGGATCCTGAGCCGCGGCCGAGCCCGTCCGATCTGGGTGCCTCCTGGCGGGAAGGGGGGGGGGTAGATGTGTTTATGCTTCGATCCCCCAGAGGCCTCGCAGGCTGGGGGGGGGAGGGCGTCTTTCTAATTTAAGTTACTACGTTTCTTTTTTAAAAATATATATATTTTTATTGACTTCAGAGAGGAAGGGAGAGGGAGAGGGAGAAACATCAGTGATGAGGGAGAACCATGGATCGGCTGCCTCCTGCACGCCCCACACTGGGGATCGAGCCCGAAACCCGGGCCTGTGCCCTGACCGGGAATCGAACCCAGGACCCTTCGGTCTGCAGGCTGACACTCTAGCCACTGAGCAAAACTGGCCGGGGCAAGATTTCTATTTTTTTAAGAACTTTTTACAATCTCATAGTTATTAAGAAATG
>NW_005372020.1:62930-63333 GCF_000412655.1 Myotis brandtii | reverse complement strand
TTGGCCCGGCCAGCGTGGCTCAGTGGTTGAGCATCCACCCATGAACCAGGAGGTCAGGGTTCGATTCCCCGTCAGGGCACAGGCCCGGGTTGCGGGCTCCATTCCCAATAGGGGGCGTGCAGGTGGCAGCCGGTCCATGGTTCTCCCTCGTCCCTGTTTCTCTGTCTCTAAAAATCAACACAAACATCTTAAAAAGAAATCAGTAACAAGGGTGGTGAGCTCCGAGCCCACTGAGGACAGAGCCAGGAGGCCACGGGCCCAGGCCACGGGCACGCAGTCCCCAACCTGGGACGCTAAACCGGCCGCAGGAATGCTCTTGACCAGCCAGCTCCGCCTGCTCATCAGGCCCCCGCCCCGGCTAGCGGACCAGAAAGACGGGTCCCCAGGCCTGCACAGCCACACA
>NW_005372020.1:61950-62851 GCF_000412655.1 Myotis brandtii | reverse complement strand
TCTCTGCTCAGGGCTGTGAGCGCCCGGAGGAGGGCGGGCCCTGGCCGGCGGCTCAGTGTGTGGGAGCGCAGTCGTTCTCAAGAGAGCGCGGAGCCCGGCCGGGGAGCTCAGCGGTTGAGCGTTGACCTATGAACCAGGGGGGTCGGGGTTCAATTCCCTGTCAAGGACACATGCCCGGGTGGCGGGCTCCATCCCCAGTGTGGGGCGTGCAGGAGGCAGCCGATCCGTGATTCTCTCTCATCATAGATGCTCCTCTCCCTCTTCCTCCCTCTCCCTTCCTCTCTGACATCGATATGAACATCCATTTTATTTTTTTTTTAAATATATTTTATTGATTTTTTACAGAGAGGAAGGGAGAGGGATAGAGAGTTAGAAACATCGATGAGAGAGAAACATCGATCAGCTGCCTCCTGCACACCCCCCACTGGGGATGTGCCCGCAACCAAGGTACATGCCCTTGACCGGAATCGAACCTGGGACCTTTCAGTCCCCAGGCCAACGCTCTATCCACTGAGCCACACCGGCCAGGGCTTGAACATACATTTTAAAAAACAGAATAAAAAGGAATGCTGCGCGGACCGCCTGGTGCTGCTGCATTTATCTTGGGTCCATCTCAGGTCCCCGTCTTCGATGCCGTCCCCGGGGCCTGTCCGCCTGGCCCCAGCTTAGCGTCTGGGGTCCGTGGGGGTGGGAGGGGCTGCGGTGAAGGGTCAGTTGATAAAGGTGCCCCCCCCCCCGGCCCCCTCAGCTGGGCCATCAGCTTGCTGGGCTGCAGGAACGTCCTAACGGTGGGGAGGCTCAACCCGCTGACTCCCCTCCCCCCCGAGTCAGGGCGAGGGCCTGCTTGAGGCCGACCCCTCTAAGATTCCGGAAAAAACTGCAGCGGGGGACACGGCCCCCA
>NW_005372020.1:59477-61177 GCF_000412655.1 Myotis brandtii | reverse complement strand
CCCATAAAAATATCAAACGAGAAAGGAAAACCTCTCTCTGGTTTTTCAAAAGCAAAACTTGCAGGAACGGTCTTTGATCCCAAATGTAATTAGCATTAGAATTGGAGATGGAAGGGATATTTGTCTAAAAGCATTAATTTAATTCCTGGCCCAGTTTTCTCCTCCCCCCCCCCCTCCTCGCTCTCGTGCAAACGGGGCCGCTGGCAGCTTCCGGGATCCGAGAAACAGGACAAGAGGGTCCCCAGGCAGCGGGAACCCCAATAAAAACTCCACGGGAGAGATGGGCACCTCGAGCCGCAGGCAGGGACCCGGGCGGTGAGTTTGTTTGTACATCACAAACCAAACCCGCTCCCCACCCGCTTCCGGAGCGTTCTAACGGCGGGGGCTCCTCTCTGCACCCCTGGCCGACCACGGAGGCTCCACGTCGGGGTCCGTGGCCTCCGAGGTTGTGTGCCGGTCAGTCCGCTTTGCGGGGATTTCAGCAGCTGCTGCCGTGGGCACAGGGTTCACGGGGAATCATTTCACAGTCGTGTGACAGGTTCCCACGGGGCCTGGGGGTGAAAGACGCCGTCCGCTGTTTTCAGGGGGAACACAGGTGAATTGCGAGCTCAACGCTTCCAGTCGCCTGCGTATCCGTCAGCTCAGCTGCTACAACAAGAACACCCCCGATTGGGGGGGGGGCTCCAGCCTCAGAAACCACCGTCTCAGGGGCCTGGGGGCTGGACGTCCAGGATGGAGGTGTCGGCAGGTGTGGCTGCGGCTGAGGCCCCTCTCCTGGGCCTGCGTGTCCTCCTGTCTGTCCCTCTCTGCACGGGGACACCCAAATGGCCTCCTTCTAACTGAATGGCCTCCTTAACAACCCTGTTCCAAATAGGGCTGTCTTCTGGGGGGGAGGCTGGGGGTGGGGACTCAAGCAGGTGAATTTGGGGGACACCCCAGCCCACCGCCCTGCTCGGCCAGACACCCAGCGAGACCCAACTTCTCACCTCACCGGTGGGGCAACCTCTGTCCACTCTAATCCACAGCCCTGCTTCGAAAACCACCTTCGCCCATCCCAGGGGGACACGCGGAGTCCTGGCGGCCATTGGAAAGGCCGGATGCCCCCCTCCCCCCGAATTGAGCCTCCCCACGGCCCCCTGCCCTCCACCTGCCTCAGGTTGGGCGTCCCCGGGAGGAAAGCAGCTCATCAGAGCAAAGGTGGCCCCGGAAGCCGGGCAGAGCCACACCGAGCAGGAATAATGACGCCTCTCGCCGAGGGGGGTGGGGGGGGGCAGGGACACCATCTGGCACCAGAACCCCTCATCCCCTCCAGGAGGAAACATTAACAAGAACCCAGGAACCAGGAGGTCACGGTTCGATTCCCGTTGGGGCACAGGCCCGGGTTGCAGGCTCCATCCCCAGTGGGGGGCGTGCAGGAGGCGGCCGAGCCATGACTCTCTCTCATCACTGATGTCTCTCTCTCTCTCTCTCTCTCTCTCTCTCTCTCTCTCTCTCTCTCTCCCTCCCTCTCCCTTCCTCTCTGATGTCCATAAAGACATAAAAACAATAACAGAGGACGGGAAGTGGGTTCTGCCTGGTGACTCTACTGCCCTTGCGAGGGGCAGAGCAGAAGGGATGGGCTGCGGGGGAGCCGTGCCCGAGCGTGTCCCCCTTTGGCAGGAGCCGTGTGTTCCTGCTGGGGGGGGGGGGCGGGACGCCCC
>NW_005372020.1:56769-58763 GCF_000412655.1 Myotis brandtii | reverse complement strand
ATATTTTATTGATTTTTTTACAGAGAGGAAGGGAGAGGGATACAGTGTTAGAAACATCGATCAGCTGCCTCCTGTACACCCCCCACTGGGGATGTGCCCGCAACCAAGGTACACGCCCTTGACAAGAATCGAACCCGGGACCCTTCAGTCCGAAGGCCAACACTCTATCCACTGAGCCAAACTGGTTAGGGCTACACCTGCCCTTTTGAGTTCGAGGACCATAGCTTCCTTGAGTTCCGTCAGACAACTAACCAGCTTATCAAAGAACTAACCAGCTCATCAACCAACTACCCAGCTCATCAAACAATTAACCAGCTCACCTACCAGCTACCCAACTCATCAACCAACTACCCAGCTCACCTACCAGCTACCCAGCTCATCAACCAACTAACCAGCTCATTAAACAACTACCCAACTCATCAACCAACTACTCAGCTCATCAAACAATTAACCAGCTCACCTACCAGCTACCCGGCTCATCAACCATTAGCCTGCTTTAGCTCCTGCTTTAGCTCCTGCTTTAGCTCGTGCTTTAGCTCCTGCGTTGACTCCGCACACCTGTGCAACTCCAGTGTCTGGAGAAAGGCTCCCCCGGGCGCTGCACGAGCTGGGAGGCCGGGGCCGATCTTTCTCCAGCTGCCGCAGCAGCTCGGACACCCGAGCCTGTGGGTGAGTTGAACCCACCCACCCTTTCTGCTCCAAAGTGACTTCTCAAAAACTCCGGTGCCTATCCTTGTCTACAAGGACTTCCGGTACCAAGAACGAGCCGATCGGGCGCAGCCTGCCTGTGCGACGTGACCCAGAAGACGCAGCTCTGTCCCATGACCTGTGCGGCGACGGCTCAGGACCCGCATTCGCACCAGACGCTCCTGTTGTGTTGGCTGCTGTCACTGTTCTATTTGACGGTCCAGGGGCTCGGAGGGCAGTGCCCCTGACGACATTGTCAGGTTCTGCTTGTTTTGTTTTTAAACATGTTTTTATTGATGTCAGAGAGGAAGGGAGAGGGAGAGAGATAGAAACACCAACGATGAGAGAGAATCACGGATCGGCTGCCTCCCGCACGCCCCCCGCTGGGGATGGAGCCCGCAACCCGGGCCTGTGCCCTGACCGGGAATCGAACCCTGACCTCCCGGTTCATTGGTCGACGCTCAACCGCTGAGCCACACCAGCCGGGCATGGGTGTCCCATGTTTTAGAAATTCTTGGGGCACATCAGCTGGAAAGCACTGCTCTGCATTTCTCGGCCCAGGCAGCGGAGGGATGGACTTGCCCTCTCCCTTCCTCCCTGTAAGTCCATTGAGCAGCATGCGGACCACGGGGGTGGGGCGGGTTCCTCAACCAGCTCATCAAACAACTACCCAGCTCAAGTCTGGGGAAGGGCTGGGCGAGGGAGGGGGGAATCCCAGTGCCCCCAGAACCACTTCGTGTCTGTGTTTTGTTGCCTTCGACCAGCGTGTTCCCTGGGCCTGTGAGTGCGGCCAACGCTGACCAGCCCGGGGCCGGCCGCCCGAGATGGGCCAGGACCCTCCACACAGAATCTTCCAGCGGAAATCAACCCCCCAGCCCCGGGTGAGGGGTGGGGCGGGTTCAAATACAGCCCAGTCTCCTGTGCCCGCACCCCCCGCCCGCCCATCACCACGGGGCCCCTCCCCTGCGGACACCGGGGGCCGTGGGCCTGGGGTAGGTGGTCCCGGGCAGAGCAGAGCGCAGAGGGTGGCGAGGGGGGAAGGCTGACATTCACAAAACCCAACGATCCAGAAACCAGGGAGGCAGGGTCTTCGGTTTCCACCGGCGGGGGAGGGGGGAGCCGGAGGAGCAGAAACAAAAACAACAAGGCCATTAATCTTTCATTGCGTTAAAGGGATGAAAAGAAATCTCTTAAAGTCGCGTTCTTCCTCGCACCGCAGCACGTCGCCCCCCGCCGACTTCAAAGGCCTGGCGAGAAGTTGGTTAACGTTGTTGGCACAGTCCCGGCTGGAGCTGACTTTTGCTTAA
>NW_005372020.1:55850-56746 GCF_000412655.1 Myotis brandtii | reverse complement strand
AAGAGAGCAGAAGGGCCGGCGCTCGCTAGGGGATGGGGGGGGCGGGGCAGAGATGCTTTTGTGTGGCCCCCAGAGGCCTGCAGAGTTCGGCTCTGCCCGTGAGAGCCGTGTGCAGACTGTCACAGACATGAGCCACCACACACACATGCACAAAGACTCACGCATACATGCGTGCACATGCACAGACACACATGCACAAAGACATGCAAATACATGCATGCACACACAGAGATACACATGCACAAAGACACACAAATACATGCATGCACATGCACGCACAGACACACATGCACAAAGACACGCAAATACATGCATGCACAGGCACGCACAGACACACGTGCACACACATGTACAAAATGGGATGCACATGCAGAGACGCACAAACAAACACATAAACGTGTGTGTACAAATACACGTATGTGCGCACATGTGTGAACACACAGGGACACACAAATACATGCAAACACATGTGCACACGCGCACCCAGTCCGTCAGGAAGGGCGTGGAGAGCGGGGCCCTGGTCCCCACTCACTCCTGCTCTCCGCCTTGGGGGGCAGGTCTAGTCCCCGGCTCGGCTCCGGCCCGCAGCCTGGGCCAAGAGGCCGTGTGAGAGATGCCCAAGGCCCGTCCGGCAGAGGGGAGAGTCGCGGGGGCTCCGGGTCTTGGTCTTGTGCTTTGGGAGCAGCGCCTCCCTCCCGGGAGCGTTGTTGACACTGAAAACAGAGCTTTAATATGCATTAGAAAAACATGGTGAGCAGTCAGTCCTCGTATTTAAAAGTTTAACTCGACTTTCATCCGCGGATCATCAGAGCTCGGCGGGCGCTGGATCCCCGACAAACACGATGAAAGCCGGTGGCCCGTCGCTAATGAGACGATGAAACAGCAGGGATCGGGGT